>NC_056747.1:497183728-497308728 GCF_019279795.1 Protopterus annectens | reverse complement strand
GCAGTAGATCACAGAGTACTTTTATCTTGCAGTTTCATATATCATTAAAGAAGGTTACCACTGGAATAAACTGCCAAAGTAGGTGGACATGGTTCTGCCCCCTTGAGTGGCTTTGTTTTAATATAGTACCTCACAGGTTGCTCAGTAGGAAGTCCCGCCTAAACCCTGCCCACCGTCGAACAGTTGCTGACCTCTTAACAAACTTAAGTAATATTCATACCAATGTTGGCATGAATATTCATTGTCTACTCGTAGTTTACTCTTTTCCTCAATGTAGTGCAATCTCGGAGTTGGTATATTTAATTAGGGGGGATGTGGGGGCAAAGCCCCCCACATGGGTGGGAGCAAGGGAGAAAAAATAATAGCACTATAACTGCAAATATTTTTTCCTTCACTTTTGCAAGGGGGCAAGCCCCCCCCCCACACCTCCTTAAATTAAATATACCAACTCCGAGATTGCACTACATTGAGAAAAGGATAAAGTAGGCATAGACAATGAATATTCATGGTGCATCTGCATGGCTCCAATTATGCAGCCTCTTTCATCTGTCAGTAACCAAGACCACTCCCACATCTGCACAGAATTTTCCATGAGGTACTATAATAATACAAAGCCCCTATATCCACTTACAACCTTCATCACCATTGGAATAAACTGCCAAAGTAGGTGGACAAATTTTTGGCCCCTAGATCTGCTCACAACCTTCGTTCCCTTAACTGAAACATTGATCCCAACCTCCATTATCCTAAAGCAATGGCAGAGTAAGGTGACAGCTGTAACTGTAATGCAGATTATTTCATATGTTTGTTACAACCCTCCCTATTGCCCAGAAAGTACAGTGCATCACCCACTGTGCTGAACTCAAAGGAAGGGCATACTTCCCCCACCTATGATATCCAGTAGAACACAAGTACAGTTTTCAACAGGCTCACGCTCTCTAGGTAACAAGTTGCAGGAGCTGAAGTACTTGGCCTGCTTCTGAGAGGGTGGTCTGCCAGCCCCCTCCCCTGGGATGGGTGATCCAGCATAAAAGACTCACTCCCATCCCCCTCTGTCTCATCCAGCACCTGCCTCACCACCTGAGCCTGGTTTATACAAGGCTATATCAAGGCTCCATAACACTGCAGCAAAGAGACAGCTATAAACCACATGGTCACTTACCCTTAAATGGGGTGTTAATCAATGTTCTCTTGAGAGCTGAGTAGAGCTGCACATTTATGTAAATGAACCTGGAAAAAAATGAGAAGCAAATGGAGCCTTCTTCCACTTATCTCTTGCTTCGTATGAAAAATTATTGTCATTATGCACTATATGATATTTAAATGTCCTGACAAAGCTCATAATCTTGAGTTTTATGTTAAGAGCAATGGCAAAATGACTAATTTGGGTATCATCACTAACAGTTCTTTTCCTGAAATGACATAGATATAAAGAAGAAAATCACTGCAGACATTTTCTTTAAAATAAAAAACAGCATTTATAGAAATACTACAAAATACAGTTATAGGTAGAAATAGTGAAACATGCATTAAGGGTTCTTTGCAGATTAGTTAAATATAACTGACAAATAAAAGAAAAGCAGTGAACAAGAAAGGAAACACCTTCATCTCTAGAATGTTTTTGATATAATACTGATAGCTGATACCGCTGTGGGAAGCCTCTGTCAAGTACTGTTGAAAAATCCTCTATGGAATTTGACACTTCATCTCTTCCTTCTGTCAATATAATTGCTAACTCTGCTCTTATAAAAAAACATAGCTCACAGAGAAATGTTAGTTCTAAACTCACTACATGCTTGTATCTTGATTATTAACCACATTATTTTCACTTATCTATATAATTTATTCCTTATTGCTATTAGAAGCATGTGCTTGCCTCTGTTTACCAGTACTGTGCACATGAATCCATGAAGTATTTTTTTCCTGCACATTTTTTTTGTTAAAATGCTTTGTCTTCACCCGCTCCATTACCATATCAGTTTATGACATGCTGGTATAGTTTCAGCACATTATCTGCAGAGTTAGATTTTTACAGGCAGGCTGTAACAAGAGAAGTGAACACTTAATTAACTTTGCATAATGATGCATGTATTTTTGCCTTAATTTGTTTGTAAATAATGCTGTTTCCAGATTTTTTTGTCTCTGATACAAGCATACCTTCAGCTTACTGGAAATGTATAAATTCATACTACTAGATCAGTTCTTCAAACAACATACACTGTGCTAAAGAACAATAACCATATAACAAACATAAATGATGCTCTCATAATAGCTAAAGAGATCCAGATAAAATTAAAAAGCAAATAAAACTTTATTTGTATCTATCAACAACCTTCTGTAAAGAGCATTTTACTGATGTAAAATAGGCATCTGCAAAATACTGCAGTAATTTATTCTTTCATTTATTTTCCATTACTTGATTTATGTTGTTCAAAGCTGTGGGGATGCAAAACTTTTCCAAGCAAGCAATATGTGAAAGGCAGAAACCCAGTCCTGGATGGTGTGCCAGTCCATTGCAAGACATTCTGAATAAGTCACCTCTCTGTATGCACACATATATACATATATACATATACACACACATACATATCTATGAACAGTTTGGTTAATTATTTGATTTTTTTGTTTCATTTAATAAATTATAAAACAGAAAACTTTAGTTATTTTTGCAGCTTGATTTTATTCATCAGTGTGAGTCTGGCCAGCACATAACTGAATTTTAAATGCTAGGCAGTGGCTGCATACAAAGTGTGGCAAATTTATTTTTCTTCTAGGTATTTATACTCTTAACAAAAGAGACGGCAACATAATTGCATCTGAAGTATTTGATGTTGTTTACCATATAAGATTTCAGAAAGCTGTGGATCTTGGTAGGGTGTAGATGCAGGACAAATTAATGTCTGTAAAGATAAAATGATATGCAATATAGACAAAGAATGGCAACAAATGACATGGTACGACAGTTAGATGTGGATTCAAGAGGAACCTGTGTACTGCTAAAATATAGCCTCTGTATGAAACTTCACATTCTAAAATTATATTATTTATCAGAGGGACTTTGTATTCTTCTGTCTGACAGAAGGAAACATAGCCATTGTTTTAGTGTATATAGGTAATAATTAATTTTCAGGTTCAGACGAGGACTGTCTCTGAGATTCAGAGAATTTTTCTCCACCCATACTAATTGCTTAATGGCTTGGTCAATAAGCATGATGGAGAAAATTGCCAATTCAGAGAAAAGATAAAGGGCCAGATTCAATAAAGCCTACACTAAGTGTACACTGTTCTTAGTGAACATACAACACAGAACAGACATAACTCACACATTCTTCCTCCTAATTTTAGTTTTCCTACTAATATTCTTGCAACTTTAAATATTGACATGGATTCATACAGGTCACCAGAAAGTGTAGACTACAGGGGCACTTAATGTAATCTTTCTGGGTGGGTAGAAAGCACAAAAAAATGTGATAAGAATTTTAACCGCGGTGGTGGTGCTGCGGTAGTGTTGTCGCCTCACAGTAAGATGCTGTCTGGTTCGATTCTCAGCTACAGCGTCTTCTGCGTGGAGCCATGCCTGAATGGGTGTACCTTTGTTGAAGGTGGTGCGTCAGGGCTGGTAACTCGGCACGTAAAAATCAACTACCAATCATTAGCGGACCAGAGTTCCGCTGTGGCGACCCCTAACCGGGAAAAGCTGAAAGACACAACAACATATCGTGTATACTTAGTGTGGCTTTTATTGAATCCACACCTTAAAGTCAAAATGAGAAATACTACATCATCAGCACATTGCCATGTCTCTGAATCTAACAGCGTGCTGTCAGACCAGAACTAGAAGTCCGTGCATCATGTTAGCAAAGGCATCCCCACAAGCACACACACAGACACACATACATACACATTGAGACACCCATTCAGACACATCTACTTTCACTCATCCACAAACAAGCCCCCTCCTACACTTACTCACAGAAACACTCACACATATACCCACATGCACGCTCCAACACAGACACACGCACACAATAGGACATTCATGTAAAGTAATTATTAAGGAAAAAAGAATTATGCCTTATATTAAAATTTAATACATTAAGACCAAATGGGCTTCATCATGACTGTTCATGGAAAAGTTTATTATAACTGTTGGAATTTTATTTTATTTGAAATGTTTTTTATATGAATGGTATGTTTTTAAATAGACATTGTGAGTTTCAAATGGTTATGTAATTGAATAATTGAATGGGAGTGTTTTTGTTAAGTGTATATAAGGGGAAATGTAATGAATTACTGAAATCTTTACTCTGTAAAGGCAAGTTTGCCGAGGCGCTAGAGAAAAAAACTATTGAATATATTTGTATTTTTATAACTTTGGTTCGAAGTTCGAAGTGGAATAAAAGTTTTCCAGATTTGCATTGGAGTCATTCGTTTGTGGTATTGCCCTATCGTTTGTTTTGGACTTTTGGTTCTTGTGGTCTCTATAATTATTTCTATGGCCAGTGACTCCTTTGCTGCCTTACCGAGGATGTTTAGAGAGTCAGCTATGGACAGTACGCAGAAATCCATTGATAGTTTCCTTATTACTTCGAATGGAGCAGTTGGCTCTTCCAATATGGGTAATATTTCAGGTAGAGAAGAAGTATCTGTTGCTGAGAGAGCTTCAGCGTTATATAATAAATGGCAACAGGACAGAAAACTGTGGCAGCAGAATCCTTTTGAGAGAGTTGGCAAAAAATCGGAAATAGCTGTTGCACCTGAAATACAGGACTCATATGTACAAATCGAAAAGTTATTATATAAGGAAACTTCTGTTTTTTTAAATCTACAAAGTTTACAGCGTTATGAGGAGTTGGACATCACTCCTCGAGGTTTACGTACTGTAAAAAATCCTTCTACTCCATTTGATCTTACTAATGCTGAAGATAAACAGTTCTATGAGAGGTGGATATCAGCTGCTCATCGCTGCAGCAAAGAATGGGTTCGTATATTAATAGAAAGAGATATTCTTAAAAAACATAAATTAAGAGAAGAGATTAAAAATTTATGTATAGACATTTCAAATAAAATCAAAAGTGATGATTTGCAACAATTTTTAGTGAAAACTAATGAACAGTTATTGGAATATGAATCTGAATTAATAGAACGAAAAAAGAATAAATTACACAGAGATTTACGTGATTATGACAGTAAGAGGGCGTTCCTATTGACAACTAACCCCAAGGTGAAGCGTAAACGAGTGCAGTTTGAGCGTGCAGAGAATAATGGCGGCGGAGAAGGAACAGGGCGAGTTTCTGGAGAAAGTGGTTTGTCGCACACAGAAGAAGATACTGATAATGAAGAGTTTCCAGCTCTCCCAAATCCTGGGAACTGTAAAGGTTTAGACTGTTTTCATGAAAACCGTTTCAATCGGAAACGGAGTTGGAATGGACAGGGACTACAAAGGGGAGGGTATGGTAACCAGCGTTCTCACAAAAGAGGGAAATGGTACTAAATATAACCCAGAAAATGAACATCTATCTAATTGTGAGTATGTGGTCAATTTATCTGGTTGTGAATTAACACAGTGCGACTTAAATGTGTTAAACAAAGGTTTAAAGTTTGTTCCCACTGTTATACCGAGAATTCATATGCTAAAAGCTGATGTATTTAATTTTTCACGTAAATTACATCTCATGGATCTGTTCATAAATGATAAGAATAGTTATAGTGAAAATATGGAGATGGAAGATAGTAATGCAATTGTAATAAATACGGATGATGAATTTTATTCATGTAATTCAGAATTAAACAGTGTTGAGTATTCTGAATTGAACACTAGTAAAATTGCAACAAAAAGTAATTTTATGCCTCCACAACGAAACGATAGCATAAAATACTTACATAAATCTTTGACACATAATACTGAGGCGGATTTTTACTACTTCATTCAGAATAAAAGAGAGATAGAATATAATTTGACAAAAGAAGAATGGAAAAGTTTAAATAATTTAGGACAAGATTATAATATGGTATTTAAACCTTCTGATAAGGGTGGAAAATTGGTGGTATTGAATGTTGCTCAATATCTAGATATGTGTTATGCACATTTAACAAATGAGGAAGTGTATGAAAGAATAGTTTTAAATGATTATTTAGAAGCTCAAAGAAATGATGAATATATTATAGATAAAGGTTATAGGCTGCAATATTTTTCTTATAAGGATATAAAAGAGAAATTTAATATTAATAGCCCTAGAATGCCATGCTTTTATTGCTTACCCAAACTACATAAAAATGTATTTCCACCACCGGGACGTCCTATAGTTTCAGCTACTAATGGCTTTTTACAGAATATTTCACAATTTCTGCATACATATTTATTATCAACTGTATGTAAGTTATCTTCATATATTAAGGATGTTTTTGACCTTCTTAATAAAATTAAGTATATACAATGGGAAGATAACATGTATTTTGTTGTGATAGATGTAGTAAGTTTGTATACAAGTATAAAACATAAGGATGGATTATTTGCTATTAAGCATTTTAAGGGTGATACTTCAGCTACTAAATATATATTAGAGTTGTTAAATATGTGTTTAAATAATAATATATTTGAATTTAATGGAAGTATTTATAAGCAAAAACAGGGTACAGCAATGGGGGCAGCTTTTGCCCCTAGTTATGCAAACATATTTACGGGTTTATTTGAGAATAACCATGTATATACTAACCCATTTTTTTCAAAACATGTTTACAAGTATTTCCGTTACATTGATGATTTATTATTTATATGCAAAGGTGGTCAAGAAAATGTAAAGCAGTTTCTAGAAGAAATACAAAATAACAGCATGGGTATAAAATTTGATGGGTTACAAGTTGGAAAAATAGTTCAATATTTAGATGTTACTTTAAGGGGATGTAATAATCAATTGGTGCAGTATCAGGTGCATAGGAAATTTCAAGGAGCTGGATCAGTATTGTATGGAACAAGTTATCATCCCCCACATGTTATACAAGCTATTTCATACACTGAATTTCATAGGGTGAAGAGACTATGTAGTAACCCTATTATAAAAGAAAAGGAATATTTATTAAGTTATAATAAATTTAAAACAAGAGGATATCAAGAGAATAACTTAAAATATAGTTTGAAAAAGGTTAAAAATTAAGATAAAAATAATAGAAATGAATATTGTAGTATAGATAGAGAGCATAAAGAAATTATATATTTTGTCTCTACTTTTTCATTATTATCTGAGTGTGTTAAAGAACGAGTAATTTACAGTTGGAATTTACTCAAGAATGAAGTGGATTATTTAAAGAATAACAGAATTAGTTTTTCATATAAAAAAGGTAGAAGTATTCAGGATTTTATAGTACACAGTCGTTTCAAAGTACCAAACATGCAAATGTATAGACAAATAAAATATCAGGGTACAAAAATGTGGTAAATGTACTATTTGTAAGTATATAGTGCAACAGTTTCAAACTATCAATGGGGTTTCTTTTGAAACTAAAGGGGCATTTAATTGTAATTCATTACAAGTTATTTATGGTATAGAATGTCCTTGTAGGAAGTTTTATATTGGCGAAACAAAGAGATCACTGGCCTGTAGAATAAAGGAACATGTTAGGGATATTAAAAATAAGAAAGAAAGTAGTCCTTTAGCTTTACATTTTTATAAATATCATGAGGGCAAACCAGAAAAGTTAAAAGTTACAGTGTTGGATAGTATTCAAAATAAAATGTATTTTAGTGAACAGCATGTAAAGCAATTATTAAGGAAAAAAGAATTATGCCTTATATTAAAATTTAATACATTAAGACCAAATGGGCTTAATCATGACTGTTCATGGAAAAGTTTATTATAACTGTTGGAATTTTATTTTATTTGAAATGTTTTTTATATGAATGGTATGTTTTTAAATAGACATTGTGAGTTTCAAATGGTTATGTAATTGAATAATTGAATGGGAGTGTTTTTGTCAAGTGTATATAAGGGGAAATGTAATGAATTACTGAAATCTTTACTCTGTAAAGGCAAGTTTGCCGAGGCACTAGAGAAAAAAACTATTGAATATATTTGTATTTTTATAACTTTGGTTCGAAGTTCGAAGTGGAATAAAAGTTTTCCAGATTTGCATTGGAGTCATTCGTTTGTGGTATTGCCCTATCGTTTGTTTTGGACTTTTGGTTCTTGTGGTCTCTATAAACATATCGTGTATACTTAGTGTGGCTTTTATTGAATCCACACCTTAAAGTCAAAATGAGAAATACTACATCATCAGCACATTGCCATGTCTCTGAATCTAACAGTGTGATGTCAGACCTGAACTAGAAGTCCGTGCATCATGTTAGCAAAGGCATCCCCACAAGCACACACACAGACACACATACATACACATTGAGACACCCATTCAGACACATCTACTTTCACTCATCCACAAACAAGCCCCCTCCTACACTTACTCACAGAAACACTCACACATATACCCACATGCACACTCCAACACAGACACACGCACACAACAGGACATTCATATCAGTTGAACGTATACATGGCCATAGCTCTGACACACAGTTGTATCTTTCCTATAGTAAAATTATCTAACCATTTTAAATTCTGCAACAAGGTCAAGAATGGAGGGAAAAGCATAGCTGTTGACATTGTTTATGATGACCTTTAGATGTACCAGCAGGGCTATTCCAATGTAGATTCAGAACAGTTGAGCAAGTGCCAATATCTCAAATAGTTTAAGAAATAATAATAGAAAGATAAAATAGTACAGAAATGATGCTTTGACAAGTGTGAAGGAGAAAATCACCTCATCTTCCCATATAGATGGCTATAGTCCCCCCCCCCCACACACACACACACACACTGCACCTCAGGGGAAGGGACATCTCCATGGCAGTTCTGCTCATCAGTTGATGTGCATTTGTAGTCAGCATTACATTGCTGGAAATCTGGGCAATACTTATGTATCCAGCAAATATCCAGCATGCAGAGGAAGAGAAGCATAAGTGGTTGGAGTTACTGTAGATGGAACTAAAGCTAATTTGCTTTGAGTGTGGTACTTATTTCTGTTTTACCTTCCACAGCTGATGGCTAAATGGACAATAGAACATTCATATCAGTTTGATACATAAATGGCTACAGCTCTGCCATACAATTGTATCTTTGCTATAGTAAAATTATCTAGCCATCGTATATACTGCACAACTGTCTTTCTAGTTGCCTGCACCTTAAGTTGACTTCACCAAATATCTCCTTCCCTCTCCCCTTTCACTGTCTGGTGTGAGTAAGCACAAAATTATCAGTTTTTGAAATTAGTCCCCTTCGACTATTTAAATGTATTGGCCATCCCATTGTATTCCATAGAACCAGAATACAAAAGTGCCCACCCCCTTTCATTCTATCTTGCTCTTTTAAAATTAATGTCTCTCCCCTTAGAGAGCTAAAGCTTACGTTACCCCTTTTAATATTTAGCTACTTAGTGTGCAGTGCTTGGGAAATTAACCCGTTTTTTTCACCTTAACCTTTACAAGTCTATTGCCAGACCACAAGTTACTTGAGAGCCCACATTCTGACTCTCAGTGGTCATCTTAGGATTAGTGCTTATGTTTTTTCCTGGTGAGAGAAGGAGCAGAAGGTCATTATTTCCTGGAGGCTGCTGATCACCAGAAAGCCTAATAACTGCATCATAGGTGAGAGCTTGGAAATTGTGCTTATGTTCTACTTCTGGTGACAGAAGGAGCAGAGTGTATCGATTCCTGACTGTTTCTGGTTAGGCAGTGAGTGTTTCTGCTTGACGTTCCTGATTGGTCTGGTTGCTATACAAGGCATCTACTAGTAAAAGGCTACAACAAGCCTACAGACCCTTGCATCATCTAAGACAAGACTGTGGATGATAAAACAGACTGTGGCCTGCTTCTTATCTTGGGGTTGGTGCTAGTGTTTTGCTTCTGGTGAGCGTAGAAGCAGAAGAGCATTGTATCAATCAGAGTGAAGCTGAGGTGAAACAAAAACTAGTGGTAGCCAGACAGTAACTATTCACACATCTCCCCTCTTTTCATCATTCTTGACAAGCTATTTTTTTGTTTTTACTAAGTACTGCTTGATTTGTTTCTAACTTCAGAATGTCTGCCTAAATACGTCATCCTTAAATTTTCAGGGTCTATGTATGTTTCCCCTCAAGTGTTTGGCAGTGCTCTGTATAGACACAGACACCTTGAGTGACATTTCTTTGGTAAAAACACGATTGAAATTTCACCAATTCCTAGTTGCACACAGGATGACTAGTTTGCAGTGACAAGCACTGCCCCCAGAGTTGCAAACTGGATACTCCTGACAGTGATTGATATTCTCACTGCAATAGTCTAATCAAAAATGGTCTGCCCACTATCTTCCCACTATCTGCCCACTATCTGCCCACTATCTTCCCACTATCTGCCCACTATCTGCCCACTATCTTCGTTAACAGCTTGGTGGATATGGGCACCCAAAGGCAATGTAGAAATTGCGTCATGTTTACTGACGACAGTTAATTCTCAAACAAACTGATGTATGTGAGAGAAGTACTTACACAATGTCACTGGAAGCAAAGCTCTCACATAAAAGTACTCCTAATGTCAATAAGATTCAGTAGTATGCACGCTGCACCCAGCACACACAATTCAAAGCAGACATATGGACCCACATTACGCTGAGGCACTTAAATATAACCTTCCTAAAAAACACCAAAGACTTCCTACACGAAGTGCACATAACAAATACCCTCAGCAGCCCTAAATGCACTCTTTCAAAACAGCACCCACATCAACACATACAGCCACATTTCATGGAGCCTCTATTTCTAGGCCCATAAGACAAGCCACCACATAATCCAACATTCTGGTCATTGAAGACTCCATTGTGAGACACAGTGATGTCCCTCTCACCAGGTTGAGTAAGGAGAGAGTCATGGTCAGTTGCTTATCAAGAGCTAGGATTCACCACATTACACACGCACTCAGGTCATTGGACCCCAGCTAGCAGTATGACTCAGTCATAGTCCATGTGGGTGTAAATGACTTGAGACATACCTCCCTAGACTCTATGAAGACAGACATTATGGAGATCTTGGAATATGTGTCTCAGGCTGATATGAACCTAGCATTGAGCAGCATTTTACCTTCTCCAAGGATGATTTGTATTTATTTATTTATTTAACGTTTGTTTACTGGGAAAGTCCGACTTGGAACAAAGCCAATATTCAGTGAAGGCCTGAGGAGAAACGCTCCAAACACACGTCTTTGTAATGTGGGAGGAAACCAGAGTACCTGGAGAAAACCCACATGAATGCAGGGAGGACATGCAGACTCAGCACAGAAGTCACTTCATCTGAGAATCGAACCAGAGAACATCTTGCTGTGAGGCAACAATGCTGCCGCTGCACCATTGCACCTTCATGATGCCACAATAAGAACAAAAGATGACTGACCTTAATAATTGGCTTAGTTCCTGGTGTCATTCTAAGAGGGTGTAATATTTGTCAGCATTGAAGGTGATGGTCAACAGACCACACTGCTTTGCCAAGGATGGTCAGCACCTCTCCACTCTAGGCTTTAGAATATTAGCTAAAACATTATCTTCCACCATAGTGCTTTTTTAGGCAATGACAAACTGAAAGTACTTCCAACATAGTAAATTAAAACCAAGAAAATCTCAAGTTATTACTGCTCAATGCTAGGAGTCTAAACAAAAAACTTCAATTCCTAGAAGCTCTCTTCACTCTAGAGAATCTTGACATCTGTGCGGTCACTGAGACAAGGTTTAAAGCCACAGAGACCACAACCACAGTGCAAGGTTATAATGCCTTCCACAAATTTAGACCAGCTACTACACAGAGACTAAAGATGGATGTGTCTCAATTTACATAAAAAATAAATATACCTCAAGGCTGGTCAAACAAGACAGTGCACTTGAGCTGTTCCATGTTCAATTCACCATAGGCAAAAATCCGTTACCACTTCCTTGCAAGCTATAGCTCCCCCTCTATGACCCAGGAAACCCATACCATGTATTTAAACTTATCAGAAATACTCACCATCCAACCCAGTGCCATATTCATGGGAAACTTTAATTACCCCACTATTAACTGGGAATCTAATACGACATCAAATGTATGGGAAAACAGATCCCTGGATTTTGTAAACACAAACTCCCTGGACCAGATTGTCAATACACCAACCAGAGGTGCAACCCTACTGGATCTGACCCTCACTAATATGGGACAGTGCTGCACACCCCCTATTTTAAAGTTTTCCCTGGCAAGTTCAGACCACAAAATGGTCTCCTTTGAGGTAAAAATAAAAACCTGGACCTCCATCTAAGCCTGGAATATTCAAGACTAACTTCCTGCTATTAAGTGATAACCTGGCAAAATGTCAAGTCCCCTTAAACCTTGAGAACACTGCTGCCTACACAGATTTGAACACAGAATCCCTGTAGAAGTGAGTTAATAGCTTCATAGAAGCAGTTGTACCCAGCAGGAAGAAGTACAGAAAATCAGTAGGCTGTATAACAGAAGGAAGAAAAGCATGGTAAAAATTAGGAGGTACCACACCCAGGGGATAAAAGTACTCTCATCAAACTAAACAAATAGCTCAGAGGGCAAATATAGTCTACAAAAGGCAAATCTGAGGTAAAGTTGGCCTCCCAGTCCAAGGCCAACCACAAGGCATTCTTTAGCTATATCCAAAACCTCAAACGGCATACATAATTGTGTGCAGAGCTCATTGTAAATGGAGCCACCTATACTGAGCCAGAAGATATAGCAAACCTACTGGCCAGTAAATTCACCTCAGACTTTACCCCTGTCTCCCCCCTCAACCTTCCCTCAGGAAATACCGTCAATTATAACTCCCCCTGCTATCGCTAGGGATCAGGTCCTTAATGCTCTGTCTAAGGCCAAGAACACTGCATCATGGAAAGAATTATCATCAAAATGATAAATAGTGATATAGCAGACCTCCAGAAACTGGACCCAACCCGTTTGGTTTCATCAAGAGTAGGGCATGCCTACTCACCCTGGTGGACTTCTTTGAGAAAGTCATCAAAGCAACGGATGAGAGCAAAATGGTTCATGCTGCCTACCTTGATCTGGCTAAGGCATTTGACACAATACCCCACTCGGGCATATTTGACAAACTCAAGAGGTTAGCTACAAACCCATATGTTACCTGGTGGATAGCCAACTGGCTCACAGACAGGACCCAGGAAGTTAGAATTGGGGGAGTCCACCTCTACAAAGAGGCCAGTCACAAGTGGAGTCCATCAGGGATCAGTCCTTGGACTGCTCCTTTTTGGCATTTACTTCTCAGAAGCCAAGAACAGTGTCAGTAGTCTCTGGCTGACTAAATTTGCAGATGATTGCAAATTAGGAGCTGTCATTGAACCCCACACTGATGCAAATGCTTTCCAGGAAGGGCTGACACAGACAAACAACTGATGTCAGAGCCATGGACTAAAACTAAATGCCAAGATATGCATAATAGTATCCTTCGGGAAGTCATCCAACCCTGGTAACTATCATATTGACAACACACCCCTTAGAGTTGACTCAGTAATCAAAGACTTAGGGACTCACATAGACAGTAATCTAGCCTTTGACCATTGCATGTCTACAGTAGTGAGGAAATCATTCTATGTTGCGCAACTTATAAACAAAGGTATTGCATCTAGATCCAAGGAAGTCATTATTCCACTGTATTTGGCATTTATCAGACCTATCATTAAATACAATGCCCCCTTTGTATGTACTTAACAAGGCATATCCAACAAATGGAATGTCCACAGAGGTTCCTCACTAAAAAAATACAGGGCGTAAGTAAAATGTCCTATGCAGACCACCTCAAGGCCCTATTCCTGTATTCTGTTTCTTACAGGTTTTTGACAGGAGACATATGTCTGGCATACAGGGAATTGTCAGACCCCACTTGATGGACCTTCTGCATATCCACAAAACAAACAGCACCAGAATTACCTGTTCAAAAGACGTAAACCTTGCATGTGATACAAATTGGACCTGCTGGAGAGACAGGTATGTATCCCAGAGACTAACCCATCTCTTGAACAGGCTCCCCATCCATGTGAAGCAGAGTTCCTCCCTAACCCAATTCAAGTGTAACTTGAGTAATTGGATGGGAACAGGAAATTCATCCCTGGTTTGGCACCTATGTCTCTAATGGACACAGACAACCTGTAAATGCTTCATCTCCCAGGCCTCTTCTTGTAAATGTTTCATCTCCCAAGCTCCTACCTACACTTATCAAGGGTACCAGAACTCGTCAGAGAGTTGGAATGCGTGGCTAGGCCTAAAAAGGCAGTTGTGGTTGTTAGCCTAGTAAATATCTATGAACCTAAGAATAAAGTGTTTGAGCCATGTTTCAGTCATAACCCTGTATGTCAGGGTTGTAGAAAAGATTTATGTGCTTTGAGTTCAGACATGTTATTTCTTATGCATCTGTTACTAGTATAATTCCCATCCCCAACATCATTACATAAACATTATTTTGGAATAAATAATTATTCGTTTATAAAGCTGAGATAAGGCCATGACTGAGAGTGAGTGAACTGTAGTAAAACATCTGTAGCAGTCTAAAAAAAGAACGCTTATGAGAGTTTGGTTCCAGCAGTGTACTGAGCACATGAAGATATAATACTTAAACAGGATATTCCAACCAGGTTTCTTTCACCTGCCCCTAAAGTGTAACATGCTGCTGGTAAGAGTAGGAAGAGCTATTTTAGAGAAGAAATGTTCTAGAGGAGAAGTTAGGGAAACAAGTTGTAATAGCATTAAGAAATGGATGAACTACTTTGAAAGCAAATGAGAAGTGAAGGTTAAATTCTTCGCTTGATTACTAGCTGTTTTCTGCTTTGGTGGAAGATGAGGAGTAAACATCTATTCCTTCTCATATGGAAGGATAATAACTGACATTATAGGAAGCATGGTAATACCGACATTACAGGAAGCATGGTAATACCGACATTAAAGGAAGCATGGTAATACAGACATTATAGAAAGCATGGTAATACAGACATTACAGGAAGCATGGTAATACTGACATTACAGGAAGCATGGTAATACCGGCATTACAGGAAGCATGGTAATACCGGCATTACAGGAAGAATGGTAATACAGACATTACAGGAAGCATGGTAAAACCGACATTACAGGAAGCATGGTAATACTGGCATTACAGGAAGAATGGTAATACCGACATGGTAATACAGACATTATAGGAAGCATGGTAATACCGACATTACAGGAAGCATGGTAATACCGACATTACAAGAAGCATGGTAATACCGGCATTACAGGAAGCATGGTAATACCGGCATTATAGGAAGAATGGTAATACAGACATTACAGGAAGCATGGTAATACCGACATTACAGGAAGCATGGTAATACCGACATTACAAGAAGCATGGTAATACCGGCATTACAGGAAGCATGGTAATACCGGCATTACAGGAAGAATGGTAATACTGACATTACAGGAAGCATGGTAATACCGACATTACAGGAAGCATGGTAATACTGGCATTACAGGAAGAATGGTAATACAGGCATTATAGGAAGCATGGTAATACCGGCATTACAGGAAGCATGGTAATACCGACATTACAGGAAGCATGGTACTACCGACATTACAGGAAGCATGGTAATACTGGCATTACAGGAAGCATGGTAATACAGACATTATAGGAAGCATGGTAATACCGACATTACAGGAAGGATGGTAATACTGGCATTTCAGGAAGGATGATAATACAGACATTATAGGAAGCACGGTAATACCAGCATTACAGTCAGCATGGTAATACCGGCATTACAGCAAGCATGGTAATACTGGCATTACAGGAAGGATGGTAATACGGTAATTATAGGAAGCATGGTAATACTGGCATTACAGGAAGCATGGTAATACTGACATTACAGGAAGCATGGTAATACCGACATTACAGGAAGCATGGTAATACAGACATTATGGGAAGCGTGGGAATACAGACATTAAAGGAAGCATGGTAATAGCAACATTACAAGAAGCATGGTAATACCAACATTACAGGAAGCATGGTAGCACCAGCATTACAGGAATCATGGTAATACTGGCATTACAGGAAGCATGGTAATACAGTCTTTACAGGAAGCGTGGTAATACTGATATTACAGGAAGGATGGTAATACTGCCGTTACAGGAAGCATGGTAATACTGACATTACAGGAAGCATGGTAATACCGGCATTACAGGAAGCATGGTAATACCAACATTACAGGAAGCATGGTAATACTGGCATTACAGGAAGGATGGTAATACCGACATTGCAGGAAGGATGGTAATACCGACATTGCAGGAAGCATGGTAATACCAGCATTATTACAGGAAGCATGGTAATACTGGCATTCCAGGAAGACTGGTAATACCAACATTACAGGAAGCATGGTAATACCGACATTGCAGGAAGCATGGTAATACTGGCATTACAGGAAGCATGGTAATACTGGCATTACAGGAAGGATGTAATACAGACATTGCAGGAAGCATGGTAATACTGGCATTACAGGAAGCATGGTAATACCAGCATTACTTACAGGAAGCATGGTAATACTGGCATTCCAGGAAGACTGGTAATACTGACATTACAGGAAGCATGGTAATACTGACATTACAGGAAGCATGGTAAAACTGGCATTACACGAAGCATGGTAATACCGGCATTACAGGAAGCATGGTAATACCGGCATTATAGGAAGGATGGTAATACCAACATTGCAGGATACATGGTAATAATGACATTAAAGGAAGCATAGTAATACTGACATTAACAGGAAGCATGGTAATACAGACATTTTAGAAAGCATGGTAATACTGGCATTACAGGAAGCATGGCAATACCGGCATTACAGGAAGAATGGTAATAGCAACATTACAGGAAGCATGGTAATACCGACATTGCAGGAAGCATGGTAATACTGGCATTACAGGAAGCATGGTAATAGTGGCATTACAGGAAGGATGGTAATGCCAACATTGCAGGAAGCATGGTAATACCAACATTACAGAAAGCATGGTAATACTGGCATTACAGGAAGCATGGTAATACAGACATTACAGGAAGCATGGTAATACAGACATTACAGGAAGCATGGTAATACTGGCATTACAGAAAGCATGGTAATACCGGCATTACAGGAAGCATGGTAATACTGGCATTACAGGAAGGATGGTAATACCGACATTACAGGAAGCATGGTAATACTGACATTACAGAAAGCATGGTAATACCGGCATTACAGGAAGCATGGCAATACTGGCATTACAGGAAAGATGATAATACAGACATTATAGGAAGCATGGTAATACCAGCATTACAGGAAGCATGGTAATACTGGCATTACAGGAAGGATGGTAATACAGACATTATAGGAAGCATGGTAATACTGGCATTACAGGAAGCAAGGTAATACTGACATTACAGGAAGCACGGTAATACCGACATTACAGGAAGCATGTTAATACAGACATTATAGGAAGCATGGTAATACTGACATTACAGGAAGCATGGTAATACCGGCATTACAGGAAGCATGGTAATACTGACATTACAGGAAGCATGGTAATATCGACATTATAGGAAGCATGGTAATAACGGCATTACAGGAAGCATGGCAATACTGGCATTACAGGAAGCATGGTAATACTGGCATTACAGGAAGCATGGTAATACAGACATTATAGGAAGCATGGTAATGCTGGCATTACAGAAAGCATGGTAATACCGGCATTACAGGAAGCATGGTAATACTGGCATTACAGAAAGCATGGTAATACTGGCATTACAGCAAGCATGGTAATACTGGCATTACAGGAAGCATGGTAATACCGACATTACAGGAAGCATGGTAATACTGGCATTACAGGAAGCATGGTAATACCGGCATTACAGGAAGCATGGTAATAGTGGCATTACAGGAAGCATGGTAATACCAGCATTACTTACCGGAAACATGGTAATACTGGCATTCCAGGAAGACTGGTAATACCGGCATTAGAGGAAGCATGTTAATACTGGCATTACATGAAGCATGGTGATACCAGCATTACAGGAAGCATGGTAATACTGGCATTACAGGGATCATGGTAATACTGGCATTAGAGGAAGCATGGTAATACTGACACTACAGAAAGCATGGTAATACCGAAACTACAGGAAGAATAGTAATACTGGCATTACAGCAAGCATGGTAATACTGACATTACAGGAAGCATGGTAATACAGACACTACAGGAAGCATGGTAATACCAACACTACAGGAAGCATGGCAATACCGGCATTACAGGAATCATGGTGGGGGGTGCAAGAAGCTGTGAAAGAGAGAGCACAATCACTGAAAGTGAGCTGAATTATATACCGGATCAGACATAAATTCTTACAGACCACCATTTGATGGGTACTAAAACATAAATATTGTCATCACTGAGGAATAATTTCTCAAGGCCATAGCAATACAAAATGTTACTGCAGTTTGTTGTCTTGTCTGTTAATATATTTGTACTCTCTTGTCATATCTTAAAATAGGATGATTCAATAAAAACATAAAAAGGGGGGAGGCTACTATTATGTACAAAACCATTTTAGAAAGAAAATTTAAAAGGCATAAGGTTTAAGCTACTGAGAGGGCAGATCTGAGAAATATGCCAAAACAAATCTGCTGTGTAGAACCACACCAGAGAAAGATGCATCACTTTATTTTGTGCATTTCGTAATCAGCAGTGTGCCATTCAGCAGTCCTCACTAACCATAGGATTTAATTCCATGAAGATGTTATTTCCATGGGTTCTATTGAAATTTTCCCATGTGGGCCAGGGCTGACAGTAATTATTACACAGGAGATGCTAATGGAAGAAAAGGAATAGCCTGTCAAACAATTCAAATATTTCAGTTTGACTTCTTGTCTGTAAGTTACCCCTGCCATGCATTCTTTTCTTTATCATCAAGCAACTTTGAATCCACCTAACAACTCATACAGTAATAACACATCAGGAAGGCATTCAAATGACATTCCATTCTCACAGTGATATAGTATTTTCTCTAATGTAATGTGAAATGTCACCCTTCCATTTTACTCCCAGTAGCATCACTGAACTACCTGCCATTTAGCTGTGTTTCAGGACAAAGTGCAAGTTTGTACCTATCATATATGGTAGCCTGGAATGCAACCCATACCCTAAGCAAAGACTATTTGGTGGGGGTGTTTAAAAACATTTTCTTTTGCCCTCACAATCACCGAGTCCCCTCAGCCTTTGCACAGTTTCTAGCACTCCACTTGCAATGTGCACGCTTGCAGTAATTAGCTACTTCTCACTACTGATTGTGGTGATTACTGGCTTGCTTTGCTCTTCTCTTACCCCATCCCCATCCACACAAAGTTCACAAGCTTTCGGTGCTCATAACTACTCCTGCTGGCCAGTCACTGCAACTGTCAGTACCTTTCACTGTGCCTGCAGTACCTAACCTACAACTACTACCCCGCCTTATCCCACTCTGATGTAAACTCTAATCAGAACCACATAGCTTAAAGTAGCATACAGAATTATGTACCATTTAACAAATAGGCAAGACAAGCCATTACTGTTTTTTTTTTTTGTTTTGCTAGGTTAAAGTATTCCCTCATTGTTATTGCACTACATTCTCCTCAAAACATTCATTACCTTCTTTGGACTGAAAATAAAATATTTTATTTAATATTTAAAAAAAAGATTTATACAGCTTGGCCTAAAGAGCATCATTGTTGTGTTACAATAAACAAATCTATCTGGCTTACAGCTGAAGGAAGAGCTTCATGCCTCCTCAGTTCCTTCTCCTTCAAAGTGCTGAATGAATATCATTACCTTAATCTTAAACAACTTCTGCTCTATAAAAACTATGAGTCCCTCGTGGATTCATTCTCACTATCATTCTTATTAACATCTTCAACTGCCTCCCATCTGATCTACATAAAACCAGTATCTTCCTTTATACACAAAACATTGCCTTTTGCAAGTCCTCCACCGCCTAAAACATTATACTTTAGGCTATCCAATATATTTTCCTAAACTTGCTGTCCTGATTGCTACATAAACAGCTAACCATAAACCCCAAAGAGAATAAACTAATGTTCTTCAGTACTCCACAAAGCTAAACAATTTAGTGACACTCCCAACTCCTTACCATAGGTTCATAGGTAAGTACTGGGCCAGCTGCCCTTGTGGGCCTTGTTAAGATTAGCCACTTTCCCTTTTTGTGCTTGAAATAACCAATCCAATTTGGATAACGACTGGCCTTAACTATTCCATGGTCAATAATTAAATATTACCCCTGATGAGAATAACTGGGAGCATAACATAGATAATTTGAAGGGACCCATGCACAAGATAAAACATTTAGGAGCGCCATCTGTCCATTAATATTACAGGGGGCAGTCCTTATGTAAACTTTCTGTTTCTCATCCTTAGATCTAAGTTGCACATGAAAATGGACAGGGCTGAACTTTGTTTTATGTGGATAGGACATCTGTTCCATAGCAGCAGTGTCCTCTGTGAAATAAACCTGTCCCTCCAAACTGTTCTATTGATGTTGCAGAAGAGGTTTAGATCCGAAGACTTAGTATTTCTGATACAATTTGACTTGCTGGAGTGCAGTAAATCCATCAGTAATGGGTCAGAGAATGTCTTGTATGCCAGACACAGGTCACCTCTTAGCAGTATGTAGGATACAGAGTATAGTGACAGGGCTTTGGGTGGATCCATGTAGGACATGTTGTTTAGGCCTTGTTTTAGTAAGGTATCTCTTTGGGAGTTCCAGTTGTTGCATGTGACTGGACAGATACATGCCAAAGGAAGCATTATACTGAGTAATTTGCCCTTTTAATTTCTCCAAATCTTTTGCTCTTCTAATACCATGATGGGAATGGATCCCATTCCTAAGTCAAAGTATGATTAAAGCTCATGAAATTAGTATTGTTTAAATCTTTGATGTCAGCCAGAAGTGCTCTTCGCAGCACCCATAATGTGCCCAGTAATGACTCCTTCAATTCATATGGAGTTACATGTATTGTAACATTTATTTTTTTATTTATTTATTTTTATTTTACATTTGTTGACCGGGCTAGTCCAGCTGGATACATGTCCATTTTCAGTGGAGGCCCGAGGAGAAAAGCTCCGCTAACATACTACTAAAAACTATTCATCTAAGTAGTAATAATAATATTAAAGCTCACACTGAATAATAATAATAAAAAAACACACTATAATCGTACAGAAAATAACAAATGTCATTGAAGAGGGCTAAAAAAGTGAAGTTAGAGAAAGCAGATGGGTAGTCATTTACGAGATCAGAAAAAGTGAAAACATTAGTGAGTATGTAAGAAAAGGAAAAAAATGCCTAGTGCACTCAGACATGGTGAGTAAATACTCTGGAGAGTCAGAGTTAGGAAATTAAGCAGAGAAGGTTAGCTTAAAGAGTCAAATAAGCTGTTTAGTCAGGGTTATTGCAGGAGCATAGCCAGTGGTTAGTGAGAAATAGTTTTAAGTTATTTTTGAATAGTGGGAGTGATGTTATGGTAGTAAGGTCTTGTGGTAGTAGATTCCATATTTTGCCAACAGAATTAGAAAATATAGTGTCTCCAGCTACGTTATTTGAAAATGAAGTATGAATCAGCATTCTGTTAGAGGAGCGCAGTTTCACCAGATTATTGTATGATTTAATGAGGGAGGAGAGCATTGGAGTGTTGTCAGGGTGGTATAGGGCTTTATGGGCCATTGTAAGTTGGTAGAATTGTATCAGGTGAGGTAATTCCAGCCAGCCTAGTTCTTTGAGATTGAGACAGTGATGAGTCCTGTATGGAGAGTTTGTAGCAAATCTGGCAATGTGGTTAAATGCTGTAGCTAGTTTGTTAAGATTATACTTAGAAAGATTAGTGTATATGGGGGAGGCATATAATAAGGTAGAGATTAAGTGAGTTCTAGCTATAGTGGTTCTGGCTTCAGGAGTCAGAAAAGATTTGATTTTATAGAGAGATCCTAGTTTTTTGTTAGTGGATTTTATGGTGGAGTTTATGTGAGAGTCAAATTTTAGTTGGTTATCAGTTGTAATTGCTAAGAGTTTGGTGCTGTGATCAGGAGAGATTAGCGTACCATTATTAGATGTGAGTGAGAAATTAAAGGAGGGAGATAAGTGGGAGGGTGCAAAAAGCAGAAGTTTAGTTTTATTTGGGTTAAGGAGGAGACAGTGGTTAGAGAACCATTGCTCTATAGTGGTGAAGGCTTTTTGTGTGAGGAAATGAAGTTCAGTTTGGTTGGAACCAGAGCAAATGATGGTAGTGTTGTCTGCATATTGAATGCAAGTTGTATCTGGGGTAGCTAGGTGAAGGTCATTTATGAAAATGGAAAACAGTAGTGGGCCTAAGATAGAGCCTTGAGGGACACCTATAGAGGTGGGGAGGAGGTCAGAAAGTTGGCTATTCCAAAGAACAGCTTGTTTTCGGTTTTCCAGATAGGATGTGAACCAGTTTATAGCTAGGTAGTCAAGAGAGAGGGACTTCAATCGTTGGATTAGAAGTTGATGATTGACCATGTCAAAGGCTTTGGACAGGTCTACGAAGAATGCTGAGGAAAGAATATTTTTGTTGCGGTTATTATTGATACAGTCAGTAAAGGATAGTAAGGCTGTGGTAGTACTATGGAATGGCCTAAAACCATGTTGGCAGTCAGCTAGAAGATTGTGACAAAGTAGATGGTAAGTAATTGTTTGTGTATGCATTTCTCCATAATTTTTGCAAGTGGAGATAGTAAAGCTATAGGGCGGAAGTTGGAAAACTCAATGGAGTCTCCACCTTTGAAAAGAGAAATGATGTGTGAGATTTTCCAGAGCGATGGAATAGTGCCTTTTTCTATGGTTCTATTAATCAGTATGGAGATGGGGTAGGCCATGGCTTTTGCTCCAATTTGCAGGTATTCAGCTGGTAGTTTATCAGCTGAGGGGGTGGAAGGTTTTAATCTCTGTAACAGGGCAGAGATATATGAAGTGGGTATAGGTTTGAGGTGGAAAGGGGGGGTGGAGGTAGGAGTGGGTAGTTTGGAGGTATCAGGGTTTTGTTGATTAGCTAGATTAAGTATAGCAGAAGTAAAGAAAGTATTGAAGGTATTAGCTGTTTGCCTTGGGCAATCAGGGTTAGAACCTGAAGGATTAGGTGTAGCTACTTTTCCAGGGGATATTAGTGTGTTGATAGAAGATCAGAATTTTTGTGATAGGTGAGGGGATGATTGTTGCAGTCGAGTATAAAAGTTCTTTTTATCTTGTAGAATAGCTTTTTTTGTCATATTTCTTTGCTGTCTAAAAGATTGGTGGTCAGTTGGGTTTTTTGTGTTACGCCATTTTGCCCAGGTTTTATTTCTACTAAGGATTAGCTTCCTAGTATTTTTTGAGAGCCATGGGACCGTTTTAGTTTTCATTCTAATGGATCGTGTTGGAGCATGATGTTCTAGGATTGCCAGGAAGGTGGTATTAAAGTAATTAACTGCTTTGTTAATAGGGAGTGACCTAAGAGGTGACCAATTGCATTGCTTAAGTTCAGTTTGAAACAATTTGGGGTCAAAATGTTTTTTGCTGCGAGATGATCTGACTAATGTAGGGATAGTACAATTACTTTTTTGTCTGATAATATATGTTAGAGAGTGGTCACTAAGGTCATCTGGGAGGATTCCTGTAGTGTAGTTTTGCTGTGGACTATTTATAAGTATCCAGTCAAGGATGCTTTCTTTATTATTAAGCTTATTTGTTCTTGTTGGGGAGTTAATGGTTTGAGAGAAGCCATGCAGGTTGATAAGGGTGAATGGGTTTGTTTGTATACATGAATTCCAGTAAATATTAATGTCTCCTAATAGTATTGTTTCTTGTTGGAGATTTAAAGAAAGCCAGTTTAATATGTCTTCTAGTGTAGTATTATTACCTGGGGGAATATATGTGCAGATAATGTTTATTGTTTTATGCAGGTTCAGCTGCAGTTTAGGGATAATTATTTCTGCATTGTTGTTAGATGGTAAGTTATGACTAGTTTTGCTAATTTGAAGTCCTTCCTTATAGAGAATTGCAACCCCTCCACCTTTTTTATTTAGGCGGTCTTGTCTAAGGATACTGTAGCCTGGGGTAGAATTTCATTATCTTTTATTGTGGGTTTGAGCCATGTTTCTGTTAAGCAGAGGATGTCAAACTGCTGAACTTCTAGAAGAGCATGAATTAGTGGTATTTTGTTGCAAATGCTACGTATATTTAGATGGGCTATTGAGAGTGATTTATAGGGCTTGTGTGAAGGTGATAGGTTTGTTTTGTATTGGTAATATCTAAATATGATTGTAGAAACGAGCCAAAAAACAAACAAGCCAAGCACAACAGGACCCAGAAAACCAGCAGAATAACGTATTATTATTATGAAATATTTACTGTCTTGGTTTACATTTTTATTTTTTCACTTATTATTTTCTATTTTTACACAGTTTTTTCACATTGTTTACATATATACTTTTTACATTTTAACCAAAATTTGGAATTCGCTACGGTTGTATTTTAAAGTTGTATTTTAAAGTTATATTCTGAATTTGGTTAATTAGGAAGGTCATGTGATCATTGAAATTGGTATTTGATGATCTGAATTGAGTCATTATGTGTTTTTTGTTACCTTGAAAAAGCTCGGTAATAACCGAGCGAAAGTGCTTGGTTTTATTCTGGTTTTATGCCACAATAAAGTTGGTTTAATACGTTATTCTGCTGGTTTTCCGGGTCCTTTCGTGCTTGGCTTGTTTGTTTTTTAAATATGATTGTAGATTCTTTTTTAGAAGACTCATTGCTCTTATTACTATTAGAACTGTCTGGGCATCTTTCTTCCACATTTCTGCTTGCAAATCCTAATATTTTATGACTTTGCATCTCTCTGTACACAAGACACTGTAGTCACTCGGTGTAGTGAATTCAATGATCAATGCTACTTCTGTCTTCTTTTCATGACCCACTATATCTGGTTTTCTCCCATCTATCTTTTGAACTGCTGGTAATGGGTGATCCCATGTTATGTAGACATTATCATTTTCCATGATTTCCCCAATGAGGGGTGAGTAAAGGGGACAATGACATTCCTAGATCTAGACACAATCCCTTCATTTATAAGCTGTGCAACATAAAAGGACTTTCTTAAAACAACAGACACATGTATAAGAACAGTTTTTCCACAGACCATAAAGTTCTTAAATGGTTAACTCAGCTTATTAGGTTGAGGTATTCTTTTTCCCAAGCCTTTGAGGATTCTGCAGTTTTGTTTACATACTTGTTTCTTTTAGAGTGTATTTCAGTAGTTCTTGCACCGAGTTGCACTTTGCACCTTGTATGTATATGTATATTTACTTCTTTGTCTTGTTCTTAATAGTTGCATGCATGTCACTTGTCTTGTTCTTGATAGTTGTATGTATGTAATTTATATAATTCATATTTGGAGAGTCACTGAAACCAGAGTCAAATTCCTTGTATGCATGCATACTTGGTCAATAAATGTGATTCTGATTCTGATGTTGGTCAAAATTTAGGTCACTATCCAAATAAGTTCCCAAATCCCAAATAACTGAGTCAGTTATTAGGGACATATTGTCACTGTGATAGTGCCCCTAGATGACTGTCCAAAGGATACAACAGTGCATTTTTTTTGGCATTTAGTTTCAGACCATGATTTTTGACACCAGTTATTTGTTTGAGACAAAAATTCCTGAAGGATGGCTAAGTCATTTAGGGATTCAGTGATTACTACTAGCTTGCAGTCATCTGCAAACTTAGTCAGCCAGAGGCCTTTGAAATTGCTTTTTCCTTCAGAAAAAAATATGGCACTCACCTCACTGAGAACCTTACTTCTTTGAAATACCAGGGGTCACCTCAACCTCAGTTTAAACAAGTCTACTCTCATAAAATAAATAAATAAATAAATAAATAAAAGAAAAAAAAAGAAAAATTAATTTTCTTGATTGCAACTACATCTCACAATTCTTTACTCTAAAAGGAAGAAAAATAAACTTATTCTTCAATCCCAACTAGAATATGTTGTGCCACTTCTGGCCTACTCTTCATACAAGAGCTTCAAAGACTTATAAAGACTTTAATAAAAGCTGCTGGTTTATGCTACAATGTGCTACAAATGAGCACCACTGTGTCACTCTCCAGCATACCAAGTGGCTGTCAGTATATGAGAGTAGACTTACTACTACTCTGTCTCATTCATAAAAAATGCACAGTGTGTCCACCAACCCTTCAGCAGTAGGCTAACCATTAAAGGCACGCGATGCCAACTTCAGTTACTAAACAGCAACATTCAAGTGCTATTCACACCATGAAACTCATTTTCTTTCATGCCTTACCTACCATGGAATCCAGACTATTGGACACTCTCCCAACAGAACTCCATAACACTAA
The DNA here is from genome assembly GCF_019279795.1 of Protopterus annectens. Lineage (NCBI taxonomy): Eukaryota > Metazoa > Chordata > Ceratodontiformes > Protopteridae > Protopterus > Protopterus annectens. The sequence goes on along the minus strand of NC_056747.1, from coordinate 497,282,204 downwards.
ATTTAGGGGGCAGCTAGTCACTACCTGAGAAGCAAGTCCACCTGCCCATGCTTCTCATATCCTCTGTAACATAAGCCCACCTGATGTCAGATCAACTCCCATGTTTATACTATACAGTGTTATATTTATGGCTCTATCTTAAATGTTGTAACTCTGTATCTGTCTGTTTAGTACACTTCCTACTAACTACTGCTCTTCCTCTGTAAAGTCTACCTCCCTGTACACTACTCTCCTCTTCACCTATGTCTTCACAACTCTCCTTGCCCCATATTACTTTCTAACTTACCAACCCTCTCATAACTAGAATTCACCCAATTAACCCTCAGCCTCTTGTACCTAACCAACAGATCTTTAAACTCACATCACAACCCCAGTTCTCTCATAGCAATTCTGTACATAAGTGCATGTATCTATACTTATCTATCTATCTCGCTATACCGGGGTGTGTGTGTGTGTGTGTGTGTGTGTGTGTGTGTGTGTGTGTGTGTGTGTGTGTGTGTGTGTGTGTGTGTGTGTGTGTGTGTGTGTGTGTGTGCGTGTGTATACACACACACACACACACACACACACACACATACATATATATATATATATATATATATATATATATATATATACTGTATATCAATATATAGGATTGTTGGGGATGGTGGGAATTAGTCCAGGTAGGGTGGAGAAGAGGGACAGGCTTGCCCTCTTCTGTTCCCCCTCTGGTATTTAGATGTTTCATTTCAATTAATTGGGAGAGGAAAGTGAGCAGTCGGAGGCTGCTTGATAAATAAGCAAGAGGAGGTAAGGATGCTGCTTATATGGTTGGAGGCGTAATTCAATAAATGGTATATGAAGTGAGGTGTTGGGCGCTGCTTCATAAGTAAAGTAAGTGAGTAGAGGTATGGATGCTGCTTACTGGATCAGGATGAGTATGGTCACGCTATGCTGTCCTGACTTAATTGGTTGGATGGGTAATTCAATAAATGGGATATGAAGTGAGTTGTTGGATGCTGCTTCATATGTAAAGTATGGATGAATAAGGTCACACTGTCCTAATTAACATTTCATAGATGTTTATGCTGTGCTTAAATCAACAATACTGTGTTCATTTGTAATTAATAAATATTGGTTATCAAAGTAATGTTATGGAAGTTTAATAAAGGTCGTCAAATGTCATTTGGTGTGATGTGTTTATTAATATGGACCGCGATAAATAGTTATTTCTCTCTCATATATATGATTGAATTCTATACTGTGTGTTGAGCACAGACCTTTTAGCTCTGTAATGTGTTGTTTTATTTGTTGGTAATTTTATACAATTTTACTATCACTGACCAACCTTCGTAGTGTTTTTGCTTTCACTACTCTATACCTTTTCATTCTACTACCACAACTCTATGGTCAAGTAATATAAATAAATAAATGCACATCCTTCTACACACCAAACTCTGGTAGAATATTTTGCTTATCCACCACTATTCAAAGATTACATTCTTTCTACTTTATGAAAGAAACCAAGCCTCTGTAATGGCATTCAATGACATCTAGCCAATCCTATGATCACATTCAGCTTCAGCACAACAAAAAGCTTTCCTAAGTACTTTTCTAGCTAGGCATAACAAATATATCATTGGATATAATACAAAGGTACACATTAATTAGGTCAAATGAAGATATCTGCTCAGTTACCTTTCACTTGATAATCTCTTCTGTCTAAAACAGATGCTAATCTGTTGAGTTATCTGGTCAGAGGCAAGTTCAGGAAATGTAAAAAAAAAAAAAAAAAAAGAAATGTAACATAAAACACACTCATTCACATGAGCAGACACACACACACACACACAAATGTGATTTTTACAAAATTTACAAAATTTAAGGAGATCCAAGTATCCCTTTTTTCTGCATCAGAACTTTGTACATATGCACCTTATCACAAACCTTATACTTCTATTTTAGCCTTAAATCCAGCATCCCAGTCTTGACTTCCTAATCATCCACATTTGTCTTCTTTTCCACATTTCTCCTTATCCCTTAATGCAGATAACTTACAAATCCTTTTACATTAAAAATAATCTCCACAGAATAGCAGACTCTCATCACCCCACTCATTTGATAAATGAAGGTACAGGACTGAATCCAAAGCTACTCCTCACTCTGGACGTCATACTAACAAACCTGAAAAGATGAAATCACTTAAACTCCTGCTCAACATTCTCAGTGATCACTGTCCAGTCACTACATGGTTAAAGTTAAAGTTGCAAAATTGCCTTCCTGATATTATCTTTTTCTAGACATATCACAATCAACTTTGAACACGCTCTTGCTGTGGCTGCCCTAAATTGATTGGGCTACTGTCTATAGCTGTACAGACCCCCATTTCTGCCTTTCCATCTTCTAAAACCTACTCAGCCCTAACCAGGCAATAGCCTACCCAATTAAAAAAGTCAGGATGAAAGGCATTACCAGAACTATTCAAGCGACAGTGCTGTTCCCTTCCGCACTCCATTAACTTTGTTTGAGCCCCTCAGCTACTCACCTCGATTCTTTTACTAACATTGTGTTCCTCTTACTTAGGAATCTTTTTTTTCTTTGTCCTTCTCTTGCAGCTTGTACTTTCTTTTCTCTGTGTGGTTTGCCGACTGCATGTCCTTCCTCATTACTTTCTAATTGCTACCATGCTGAACATTAGAGTCCCCAACATCTGTCCTTATATTGTAGCATCACAGTCAGCATTCTCTGCACACTTGTTTTCTGTGTGTTGCATCTCTTTACCCATAATTCCCACACTCCTGTAATTCATCACTTCCTGCTGCCCATTTCTTTTGAATCCATCACAGTTATCTGAGTCAGTGATAATCTCGTCACAATGCTATTAATTTGATCATTCCAGCACAAGTATCTGTGTTCCCACTGAATTATTAAAATTTTAACCTTCTTCACAGTTATTGTATATTTCATTTAAACAAAGATTTGTTATGCCTTTAATTTCACCTTCCCCTTCATGTATGGCTACACAACGGCTGTAGTAATGAAGAAAGTTGTCTTTGAGAAACAAATAAAATGCTGTTTGAGTAAATGACTAATGACTAACATAGGGCTTATTTGTTGTATTCAAAATTATTCCAGTATGACTTGTTTATTTACAGCTTGGTGAGAAATCAGCTATCCAAATACAATTGGTTGGTATATCAAGAATTAAATGTGTTTTTTTTCAGAAAGCAACCTCTTCTTCAACCCAGTTTGTAGGACAATCCCCCTCCCCACACACAAACACAAATGTATAAATACCGACTCAGGTTTGACAAACACAAAGAAGGAAGAACTCTCCCAAAAAAGGAACCATTGCCAGCGTGCACGCAGAAACAGCATCAGTAGTGATCTACAGAAACAGTGATTAAGGAGTTCACTTTACTCCACTATGCCTGGAAAATTGTTCCGTCCTGTAGCTTTCACTCAGTGAGCAGTAGAACAGCCAATTAATGTTCTACAAAAAAACTGCACACAGCTGCAATAAATTGCCAACCTCCCAGGAATAAATGCAGTTTAGCTCCTGATTAAGCAGTCAAAGTTTCTGCTAATTAGACACCAGCATGACAACATTTATTTCCCGTATCACTGCAGTTATTTTCCTCTATCAGATCCTTGGGTAAAAAAACAGCAAATCTACATGAAGATAAGCAAAATTAAATAAATGCATTTTCTTCTAGTCAATGGTATATTGTAACATATTTGGCAAATAAAAATAAACTCCACTTAGTTATGTTACTTCAGTAAAGTTACAATGCTCAAAGCAGTTATTTTTTCATCACAGAATGATAGCTAGTGGTTAAAGGTGTCTACCTAATAAAATGAAAATATACAAGGAAGTTGAAAAATAGAAATTATGAGACTAGTACTTCTGTGCATTCAGAATGTTATGTTATACAAGATTTGTGGGTGGCAGGAAACACAGCTACCTGTTTTGATCAAATTTGTCACATTCCTGTCCATAGTACCATAACTGATTTAGAGGTGAATGTCCTACACTGCTGAGATAGAGTCAGAGAAGGAATACTGCAAAGTCATGTACCTTTTTCATTATGAAATCGTGTAATAAAACACAATAGTACCCAGAATGATTGCTGTCTATATTCTCACTAATAGCCTTTAACCCAGCTAGCCCTTGTATGTATTTGTCCTGTTCCACCTCAATAAACGCACAACACCGAATGACATTTGATGACCTTTATTAAACTTCCATAAACATGATTGTTAACCAATAATTATAAATTTCAACAAAAACATGATGATAATAACATCCATGAAAGAAAAACAAAATAACCATAAGGGCAGCATAACCAACTCACCCTTGATAAGCAGCGTCCCTCACATGCTCACTTATCTTTGCACTAACAAGGCAGCATTACTCCGCTCACCTTCAATTTACTGAATCACACCATCATCCAAATAAGCAGCTCAGCTTGTTTATTAACTTATCCAATAGACTAACCACTCACTTTCCTTCCCAACTTATTGAAATGCACATCCAACACCAGAGGGGGAACAGAAGAGGGCAAGCCTGCCCCTCTTCTCCGCCCTCCACCTTTCCAAACTGAAATAATCCACAAACCCAATAATAAAGGAGGGAGGGAGGGTAGCAAGTTCACCCCAAAAATGTGACTCCTACCTCAGTTACACTTGACAAGACTCTCTAAGCCCCTCCCTACCCTTACCTCATTTCCTCCTAAAACATCCCTCCATCCCAGTTAACCCTATCCTCCCCTTATTCTCTTAATTCCTACTAATTTATGTATCTGGCTACACTTGAAGATGTCCCAGAACAAAATGGTCTGTTCCAAACCTCATTTGTCCTGTTCCACTTCAATAAACACACAACACCGAATGACATTTGACTACCTTTATTAAACTTCCATAAACATGATTGTTAACTAATAATTATAAATTTTAACCAAAAACATGATGATAATAACATCCATGAAAGAAAAACAAAATCACCATAATGGCAGCGTAACCAACTCACCCTTGATAAGCAGCGTCCCCCACTTGCTCACTTATCTTTGCACTAACAAGGCAGCGTTACCCTGATCACCTTCAATTTATTGAATTACACCACCATCCAAATAAGCAGGTCAGCTTGCTTGTTAACTTATCCAAAGAGCAATCGCTCACTTTCCTTCCCAACTTATTGAAATGCACATCCAACATCAGAGGGGGAACAGAAGAGGGCAAGCCTGCCCCTCTTCTCTGCCGACCAGCCTGACCAGGATGTTCCCCTTTCTCCAACCAAACTTCCAGCAACCTAGCCACCAGTAAGGCACTAGGTCAAACATCATTTGGTGTACCCATCCTCCCTAGCCCAGCTAGATCCAAATCAATACCTCCTAACCCTATACATAACTCACAAAAATAGCCAAGTATCTAAAACTAAAACAAACCACTGACCTCTCACCTATGCTAAGGTAACAAACCATAACCTCATCCCTATCATAACTACTGCCATGATGTAATAAAACCATACCACCGAACCACAGGAAGCCTCACAATGATACCAAAAGCCTTACCAACCACTGGACCCACTACTAAGCCCATCCATGCCAAGGCAACTGCATACCTCCATGCCACATTGTAACCCCATAATACTGCCCAATGAAACAATTTTTTTTACTGTCCAATGAATGCAATACCCCTCTTAAATCCCTTCTAAATTCCATTTAATAGAATGCTAACACCACAACAACTACTCATTATAAACAAAAACACACTTAAACCACCATCATGGGCGGTAGCAATATGACCTCAAAACACCACCATCATGGCCGGCATCGCCCACAAGAAACCAAACCAAGCAAAAACTAACTCAACACAATACACCAACAAATAGAGTATGCCCGATGCCACCAGATTACAGAAGGTCCATGACTATTACCATCCAGGATGTAATGAATAAACCAACCCAGTCTCTCCTGAAACTGCAGTAACTCAAAGCTGAATCATCCTATCAACCCCCCACATCTAGATTACAAGCCTAATTTACTTAATGCAACCTGCTAATCTCCGACCTCTAATGTCTACCCCCTTTCAAAGAAGACCCCTGCTACCCCTAAAACAATGAAAAATTCAACCCTGGTGCTCCCCACACAAGATCAAACCAAACACATAACCGTGTGACAGCAGGTAAGAAAAAACACAACAAACCAAACAACTCCATATTCAGCTGCACTGCTGGCAACCCATGACCTTCATACCGCTCCGTCATCTGAACCCTCATCACCTTCCACGCTCACCTGTCGAGTCCACATTTCTTCAATCCCCCAAGCAATACCAACTCTGCATGTCCCCATTTGCACTCAGTGATCTGTAACAGAAAAGATGCAAATATTCCACACACACATAATCCAATTTCTTAATGACCATTAAACATCACCAGTGGCATATCTCATTCATCTACCTAAAATGCAGACACTTCCATGTGCAGCAGCACCCCTGAAAATTAAGATGTCCTAACAAGATTCCATAGAATAACATCCCAACTCACATAGTAACATTACAACAGATACCTATATGAAATAAAACATTAGACAAGTCTTATTCAATAAATAAAATGATCATTCTTCTACAACGAAAGAGTTCTCAACAAAATAACAATTAACAAAGAAAATTAAAGCCATCCCCACTCCTACTACCACATACTGTCATCTTATGAGCCTCCATTTCCCAACCCAACCCCTGCAACAAAAACTTCTCTTCCACATCCCCCCAATCATCCTTTCTGACATCCCACAGACCGTAAACCAACCCCCACGTATGCCCCCTAACCCAACATCTCCTGCCACCTTTATAAACAAGTGCTAAACCCCCTAAATAAACTTATCTGAAACCCTCATCCAAGGCACCACAATAGTAAACAATGTACCCACTTGTTAAACCTCTCCCGAAAAGACCCAAACAACCAATCCCGCACAAGTATGCTCTGACCCACTCCTCCTGCCACACACTCATATACCTGCAATACCCATCAAGCCCTTCTACTCTGAAAGCTGTACCTGTAACATACTGCCTCCTATTAGTCCCTGGAAATAAATAATGAACAAACTAACTAAATGCCTTACTTAAACCTTCTAGTATTAGTAGCTCACAAAGGACCCAGCTCCTCCAACCCACGATACTTCATCAACACCACCTGCTTTATAGTCATACATATGCTCCAACACCTATTGTTATCAGCCCAAAGCACATGTCAAATGCTACACAAGACGGGCACATTTGTAGCAGATTTGAAACATTCCCTAGAACCAGTAGCATAGTAACTTCCTATGTCCTATGATTATTGTGATTCCACCCCACTTGTGGGAACCCCATACTCCCCCTAAACAAGCCCCGACCCTGCTTTACTATGCCCCCAATATGCCTCCTCACTTACCCCCACACTACTCCAAGGTACCAGCTCTGACATGCCTTAATGAGACCAAATAAAAGAGGACTACCTATGACCTCATTGCACCCACTCTAGCACCCAAACCATCCATCCCAACAGAATCCCTTACCTTTCAAAGCAACTTCCTTCAGGCCACTGACTGTTGCTCACTCTGCACTCTCCCATCTGTGGTCTAACTGGAACATCAACTGCAACAGCCTCCATCTCCTTTTGCCCACTTGCTTCCAGTCACTGACTGACGCCCGCTCTGCACTTCCCCACCTGGTAAGACCACATCCTTCACACCATCAGCTGATATGACCTCTGTGCTGAACCATCTGCGACCACAGTTGCATAACACTCCAACTGATAAAAGACCTAGTCATATGAAACAAACATTCTGACACAACCTAGCTCCCCTCATCTACCTCCCCAACTCTCTGCCAGCCTCACCATACACAACCAACCCACTAAACTCCCTCTTCCAGGCAGTCAAATTCATAACCCATGAAACACACTCAAAAACCCCTTCTAATTTTGTCAGGAGTCTGAATACAAAGAAAATAAGTTTATAGGTAACTCTCCCTGTCCCCTTTGTGATAACATCTCAAATATGCTATCGCCCTACAATATTTAGTACTTAAAGTAGGTACCGACATGCCAACCATGGTCTCCCCCACTGACATCACCATGACTGTCCTAACCCACTCATGCTCGCAGCTCACTGATCATTCCCCTACCCATACAAAAGTAAAGGCTAGAACACGGAAACAGTCCATGAGCCAAGTCTCCTGTTATGACCTTTAAATCACAGTGGGCAACAGCTCCATGCCTGTAACCAATGCAATGACAAGATCTTTATGAAGAAAGAACTGCATGATGAAGAGAAGAGATTCAAGAAACAGCAATGCACATAGAGCATATGGGACAGAAATGTTACTACATAGTCCTAGATGGAGGAGTAGCCAGACAAAATACTTAAAAGCTATACCTTATGAAGAATACAACAACTTCCTTCTCGAGCATACTGACATTCAATAATATACTTGGGTATATACAACTGGACAAAGCCGATATGAGAAAGCAACATAACATAGAGATTCAAGCTTATACAAAAATTCACTACCACAAACCTAATAGATTTGCACTAGCAGGAAACTTGTGCAGGGGTAGCAGCATTCCTCCCACCTGAAACCATAACGTCTGACATTCCTAACAGCATTATCTCATGACTTGCCAATACTTCACCAGAAAACCCTATTTTATAATAAACGGACCAAACTCCAGACATTCTACAAAGATTTGTGCAGTAGAAGGCATACCTCTCAACTTGTTGCTACTAGAAATCTAAACAAAGGCACAACTAATGGAGAGCAGAAGCCTAAAATAGGGGCACATAAATATTGCTCTTATAAACTTATAAGGTAATAGGGAAACTTAAATATTGTTCTTATAAACTTACAGAGTGGAGAAAATACAACTACGCTGCAACATGAATTCTATGAGGGATATGAAGGCTGAAACCTGCCATTATTTATGTACATCTGCCCTCAATGGTTTGACAATGATTTGCCAATACACCACCATTTGAAGATCACAGACCAGATATCCGAACCCAAAAGAAGCATACCCCCCTTCCCCATGGCCATTCGTGCCTCTGCTACATGCACAGAAAACTGAAAATCACGATTCACTCCCAACATCGATTTACCAAAAGTGGCAGGGATCTAAACCTAGCCTCACTCCCCTCCAAACTCCCAGAAATAGACCTGGACCTCTGCTTGAAACATGTATTTTCTCATAACCCCCATAAAGTTTAAATATCATCTTAGGAATATCATATGACCTCATCCTGATCAAACAAGCAATTCCTTCCCCACTAAGAATTTTTTTTTCTTTTCCTTCTTCCCCACCTGACAAATGGCCTGCCCCCTGCCCCTCACCTTGTGTCTGCCAGTCTTATCTTTGCATCTATATTCATCTTTGCCACATGGCCGCATGCACTTACACAAATGTCTTCTTCCCCTACCTGACAAATGCTTATTTTTGCCTCTGTATTCATCTTCATCCGTAGACAATGCCACATGCACTTACACAAATTCAGTTCCGAGATGACATTGCACATTACAATTCTTCACTAACTAACTTCTGACCCCTTGGCTGACCAAGTTTAGATGCCCTGATCGGACCCCCACTTGCCATACCGCAACATCTTTCTCTTTAAGAGCAAATGTTTAGCCTACCATCTCAGTATGCCTGCGCAAGTCTGTATTTGCCTCAAAGACCTTGAAGCCTTCGAAACGCAAGCATGACAGGCCTGGAACCCCTGCAACCCAACCACTATAAATCACTTTAGGATTTTTTATAATTTTAATTAAAACAGTTCAATCACTCAGTTGGGCAGCAAGTCCAACCTAACCAAACCATCATAACAGCAGCATGCTCCCACCAACGAAGTACATGATCCACTCCAAGCCACACAGACCACCAAACTAACGAATGAGCAAAACCGCGCACCCAGTCCTCAACAGCTGTGACTGCAAAACCAGTCTAGGCTACTTAAACAAAGCGGACTGACCACACATCACAACTCCCACCTATCCTGGGAATTATATTTTTCTACTTAGAAAATCAACCCAGATGCCTCTGAGTAGTCAGTCAACACCATTTGACCTTACATGTTCTCATGTGTCACTTGCTATTAGAAACTTAACAGTTCCTAGATATTGAGTTTATTGATGGTAGGCATTTTCCAGAGTATAGAAACCCAAAGTCAAATGCAGGTCAGCAAGGAACTCCACCCCCCCAAGAATGGTTAAAACCACTCTGCGCGTACATCAAAGCAACCGTTACTCATGGGCATAGCCTTGCCCAGGAAACTGCAGAACTTCTCAAAGGATAATGCCGTTTAATTAGTAGGGTTTTTTTTTTTGTTTCTACAGTACCGCAAAAGGCAAGTTAGGGATACCAGGGTCTGTATCATTAAAACTTTCAATGAAACATAGAGCAAACCATGATGGGCAAGGACAAGCACAAGCACTGAAGGGCTTGGCCTCACCATGCAACATGCCCACCATCATTCTGCAAACCCCCCCCCCCCCGCTCCACAATGTGAGAGAAAGAAAGAAAAAAAAGAAAAACTTTTACATGTTGTTTTCAACTTAGAAAATTGACTACTCGTGCACGGCAACCATTGCAAACAAGACACACAAAAGCCCTAAGAATAACACCTCAGTCCAACTGCATATAAACCCTTAATGCACCTGGACTACCTCAATCAATACTGGAAAGTGAAACTCACTAATACAATGCCAACCACCGTCAAAATACCCCATTGCCTCCCCCAAACACGATCTACTTCCCATTCCTAACTAACAGTAGTCCAAGGCCTAACTGCATCACTGCTGACTAAACATAGTCCAAGGCCTACTTGCACCACAGTATCTACAGGTCATCATGGATGTAACTCACAGCAGCAAGTTCACGCCAGAAATGTGACTCCTACCTCAGTTACACTTGGCAAAACCCACTAAGCCCCTCCCTACCCTTACCTCATTTCCTCCTAAAACATCCCTCCATCCCAATTAACCCTATCCTCCTCTTATTCTCTTAATTCCTGCTAACCTATGTATCTAGCCCCACTTGAAGATGTCCCAGGACAAAATGGTCTGTTCCAAACCTCATTAATGGTAGCATAAAAACCTAAACTAGAAACAGATTTTTTTCTATAGTGGATTGCATCCTGCAGCTCTGAAGCTCCTTGTGGTTCTGTGCCAACTTAAAAATGTATGTTAACTTTAATAACAGCAGCAGCATTGATGAAACTCAAAAGCATTTTAAAATGTATGTGGATATCAGTAACCATATTTTTGTTGTTAAAAATGAATGTGAGTGTCTGTTACTTACTTTCCTAATCAAGGCTATCCTTTGTGGTTTTCAAATTATCTTATTATTGATAGGATTGAAAATATGGATTTTTGTTCTGCTTTAGGTTACCAGCAGCTAGAGTAACTTATCGTGAAATGCAATACCGAAGGAATTCCTTTCAAACATGGATATGGAGTCAAACCATCTTAGAAGATGTTATAGCAATGCACATGATTCCAGAGAAATAGACATTTGGAACAGGAAGGTTTCATTTGTGCATAAAACAAATAGCACGACATGTTTCATAGTGTTTTCCCTTTTTTGTGTTGTACTATTGTTCATGAATGTAAAAACTGTCAAACCAGATGTGAGAACAGCTGGACTGTAGTTTCCCTGGTCGTGCAGTGTTTAGATATGCTATGATTCTATGTCATTTACGCATTCTGGGGTTAAGACGTGCTTGCACTCACACAGTGTGTCATTTCAAATATCTGACCTTCTTCAGTTCTTTCTCACTGACTGGAAGCAGAAACTAATAACACTAAAACATCATTTAGATGAAAGGAACCAATAGGCTGTAGCTTAGAAACATTGTGTTTGGAGAATGTGCACTGAAGTTTGTGCTCATGGACATCTTTTCTTAGATGCCCAGAGGCTTAAGGGGAACAGAGGGTTTTGGAGACAGTTTTTAAAAGTATTTAAACATTTCCAGGTGTTTTGTATCCTGCCAAGAAAGTACTTTTTGAAGACGTTGACAGCTGTCATTGCTAAATAGATGGGTTATGAATACACAAAGAAGGTGTTAAGTAATGTAACACTTTCTTTTACTCCAGACCTCTATACACCCCCCCCCCCAAAAAAAAAAACACACTGTATACAAACTAGCAAAAGAATGCTTTCCTGAGTAGTTTATTAGTGGTGGTTAAGATTGATGGACTTTTTAATGTTTTCTAAGGCTGAAATTACCTCTCTATTGTTTCAAGAAAACTGGAGAAAACTATTTCTTCAAGGGAGCTGATCTCAGTGGCTAATCACCTCGGAAGAAATAAATGAAGCAATTAAACCTTAGTTATAAATTTTGGAGATGCAAAATGGGGTCACATATTTCTCCTTACAGTTCTGAAAAGTTAATTCTGTTTTTTTTTTCATTTTTGTGGTGATACATACTGTAAAACCATTTAAAGAATTATATGTAAAGTCATTAGCATTTTCTGATTGTTTCATAAGTGTGAATTTTCAATGTATGGTATCAAGGGCACTTTAGTTAGCAAAAAATGATTAAGGACTAAAGGATATATATATATATATATATATATATATATATATATATATATATATACACCCACACACACACACACACACACACACACACATATATATATATATATATATATATATATATATATATATATATATATATGTTTACTATCAAAATGTGAAATGGCACTTGCGTGAAACTGGGAAGGCCGAATGCGTGTTTTCCAGTTTCTGTAACGCTGATCCAAAAATGTTCAAATCCTCATTAGCAAATGGTTGTGTGCATTCACTAATATGTGATCAACGTTCTCATAACAGATCACCCTACAGTGGGGATCGGGAAGTTTACCCTTTCCCTCAATATAGTGCAATCTCGGAGTTGGAATATATAATATGCAGGGGGACGTTACCGGTAACATGGAATTTCAGCATTGGAAATTCTGGTGTTTAAATGTCGATTTGTAGGATCATATGATCATAGGAAGTTACTAGGCTATTGGCCCTGAGCCCCTTACAAGCCTAACCAAGAATTTAGCCCATGTTACAAGTCAGTACCCTATGCCACTGTCCAGCAAGGACACAGGTGTAATCACAGGGGTGCATTTTCTGTTTCCCATCCAGTTATCCAGGTTGCACTTAAAAAGGGTTAATGAGGTACTCTGCTTTATTTGAAGAGGGAGTCTATTCCACAAAAGGGGGAGTCTCTGGGACACAAATCTGTCCCATCAACAAGTCCTATTGATGTTGCAGACTAGGTTGAGATCATGCATGTGGGTTATTCGAGTGGAGCTTCACTTGCGGATATGTAGCAGTCCCATCAAGGCAGGGTCTGAGATTGCTTTGTATGCCAGATGGAGGTCACCTCTGAGGAGTCTATAGGAGACTGAGTAGAGGGGCAGGGCTTTTAACCTACCTTTGTATGGTAGATGTTTGAGGCCCTGGATTCTCCGGGTGAAGAACTTCTGTGATCTCTACAGCTGCTGCACGTGCTTTGTGAGGTACATGCCAAAAGGGGTAATGTACTCAATAATGGGTCTTATAATGGAAGCCCTTGTCCCTGGATGAGATACCCTTACTAATGAGGTGGGCCATGTAGAAAGCTTTCCGTACAATGAAGGCAATATGGTGATCAAAAGTCAGTTTATCACTCTGGGTGCTGAAGTCCCTTACAACTGATTGCATGCTTAGGACCTTATTATCAATGTGATAATTTATAGGGAAGTCACTCTCCCCAAAAGGGATGATGATGCATTTTTTGCCATTCATTTTGAGTCCATGATTCTGGCACTGGTCATTTGTTTGGATGAGACCCTCTTGGAGGATGTCCACATCACTTGGGGAATTGATGACAGCACCCAGATTGCAGTCATCTGCAAACCTGGTCAGCCATAGTCCACTAGACATGGCCTGTACCTCCCTGAGTATATCCCAAACAGCAGATGCCCCAAGACTGATCCCTGGGGTACACTGCTTGTTACGGGTCTACTACTTGAGGTGGCTTTCCCTATTTTGACTAGGTGGGTTCTATCAGTGAGCCAGTTTGGTACCCATCTGATAACATATGGATTGATGCCTGGTTGAGAGAGTTTATCTAATATATCTGAGTGGGGAATAGTATCAAAGGCTTTGGCCAGGTCAAGGTAGGTGGTGTGCACTGTCTTCCCCTTGTGTCTGGCAGTGGTGACTGTCTCAAAGAAGTCAACCAAATTTAACAGGCATGACCTCCCCTTGACAAAACCAAACTGTGTGGGATCAAGTGTCTGGAGGTTGCCAATGTCCTTGTTAATGAGGTCCATGATAATCCACTCCATGGCCTTGTAAATCAGGCTAGTTAGGCTGATGGGTCTATAATTTCCTGGATCTGTGGATGCTCCACCTTTGTGCAAAGGGATAACAGCAGCTGTCCTCCACTCGGCTGGGATGAAGATGGTACTCAGGCTTTGGTTGAATAGAGTGCTTAATGGTGCTGCAAGTTCCTGCCTGAGTTCATGTAGGATGCAGCCTGGGATGTTATCGTGTCCCATGGAGGCTGTATTTTTTGCCTTAGAGAGAGCAGTGATGACTTGCTCCCTAGAGATGAGAAGAGGGTGGCAGGTACTGAGGATGTCCTGTTTTACTAATGGGGGGGACAGAGGAGTGAAGTTTTCACTGAACCTGTCTGCCAGCAGGTTGGCTATATCTACAGTGTTTGTGTATTTGGTGTCCTTGGCCACCAGTTCTGAGCAGATCTGGGCACTTCTTTTGAGGTTGCGGACATATGTGAAGAAGCCCTTATGATTGACTTTAGTAGATGTGGCCAGTTTGGACTCAAAATTTACTTTGGAGGATGTCACTAGTACTCTTATTTGCTTGTTTAGGCTACAGAGAGATTGTTTCCAATTAGGTACCTGCTCCTTCTTGGTCCTGGACAGCAATTCTTTTCCTTTTATTATAGAGTTTATTGGAGATGTCCACCAGACAGGTTTACTCTTCCTTGAAGAGGGTGATTTCATCCTGTCTGGTATTCCTGATTCCATCCAGCTATACAAATGCTCATATAGTACTTTAATGTAGGTTTGAACATATGTGCAAGTTCCTATGGAGGGGATGGGGCTGTAAAACTGTTTATACTTTCCCTCAAGCAATTGTAATCAGCTTTGCAGAAGTTTTTTTGTTTGACCCTAGCTGGGGGGTGACTTCAAATGTGATTACTTTGTGGTTGGATCTTATCAGGGATGATGACACTGTAGGGATGCTGCAGTGGTTACTCATGTTGGTTAATACCAAGTCCAAGATATTTTCACCTCTTGTGGGGGTGTCAACCAACTCGTCCAAGACATCTGCATTGACGAAATCAAAGAATCTCTGGGCATTTGTATTTTGGCATGATTATTTCTTCCAGTCTATGGTTAAATAGTTAAAGTTGCCCAGGATTAGGGTAAAGGGTTGAATCTTGATAGAGTCAAAGAGGTCCAGATAGGTGGAGTGGACATCTTTAGTCAAAGTTGGAGGCCTATAGCTAGCTATGATTTGACTGGGGTCTTTTCAGTTGTTAACTGCACCTGGAGTGTTCCATGTGCATCATACTGTTTGACCAGCCTAGAGGTATGTATTTATTTTATATATATTGCAACTCCACCTCCTTTTGTTTTGCTGCCCACAGTTTCGGATCTGAATGAATGATAGGATGAGTAACCTGGTATGGCTGGGGTGTTCTCCGCAGATTTGAACCAGGTTTCTGTGACTGCACAAATGTTAGCTTTTTCCAGAGTTAAACATGCTTGCAATGAGTGCAGTCTTATGTTTAGACTCCTAGCGTTTAGCAGCATGACCTTTAATTTATGTTTTGATGAAATTTTTATGTTGGTAATTTTGACCTCATGGCATTGCCTAAAATGGCACTATGGGGGAGGCAAGAACCTTTGCCAGGAGTCTGAAGCCCAAGGGAGACAGATGCAGGCCATCTCTGACAAAGCATTGTGGTTTGCCAATCATATCATCCCAGGCTGACAGGTACTGGATCCCCTTGGAATGACACCAGAAACTAAGCCAATTGTTAAAGTCAATCATTTTCTGTTTGTATTGAGGCATCATTCTGGGTGATGGTAGAATGCTGCTTAAGGCTAGGAACATACCTGCCTGGGACACACATTCAGTGAGCTTGATCATGTCTCTCTTCATATATTCAAGGGAGGTACGTCTGAAGTCATTCACTCCAACATGGACTATGACAGATTCATAACAGTACCTGTTGAAAGACTTGAGTGCATTGGTGATATGGCAGATTCTGGCACCCGACAAACATCTAACAGTGACTTTCTCCTTATCCAGCCTGGTGAGGGGCACATCTGTGTGTCTCACAATGGAGTCTCCTTTGACCAATATGTTGGGTTTATGTTCAGGCCTTAGTGGCTGTGAGACACAGGTGTATGGACTGTGTGTGGTGTGTGGTGTGGTGGGCAGTGGAGTTCACATGTGTTTATGCCTCAGAGATCTCTTTTGTTTTGGTATGCTTTTGTTGAGAACCTCCGCATATGTGGGCTTGTGTTGTGTAGGTATGGGTGGTGTTTGAAGTGCGGTGTTCATGTTGCCAGATGTGTCAGTGCCAATACCAGATATACTGGTTTGTGGGGGAGAGGGCAGTGACACTAGGTGCTTGGTGTAAATACATTTCTCACAAATTGTGTTCCTAGGTGGTAGTAGTAAATGATTGTCCATGTACATTAGGCATTTGCTACACTGTCTCAGGATACCCATATCAACCAGACTGGCAGGAGAAAATGTAGGAAATTGTCCATCCATATTTATCAGAAACTGAAAGAGCTATGAGGGTAAAGGGAGGAAGGTCTAAGAGTATTACTACTAGATGCTACTAAGGGAAATTTAGCTGGAATAACTCAAAAGGGGTTAAAAACTGTGCAGCTGAAGCTCTGAATGCACAGACCTGTATCTAGACTATGCTACTCAATTTTAAGGTTAAGAACACAGTAAAAACAAACTCACAATGAAGCAGAGATTAGTCACTTATAGTCAAAAGAACATAACTCGCAGTATGAAAAAATACAGTTAAACAGCAACAAAATGTAGTAAAATGCAGTTAAACAGTAATGAATTGCAGTAGATAGCAATGAAATATAGTTATTCAGTAGGTTACTTTAAAGCAGTAGTTCACAATCACAGCAGTAACAGGCAGTACAAATAAAGCAGCAATTCAGTAGAATAGTGTTATCAATTTAGTGAGGCTGCCAACAAGCAATAATAAATACGGCAAACTACATGCAGCTGAACTCCTAAGCACAAGCAGCAAAATGAAGTAGAAAGAGGTACAGTTTTAGTAGAAAGTGAGGAGACACAAGATAATTCAACGCTGAGAAGCTAAAGGGGTGGGCCTTTACAAAGTTCTCACTATAAACAGTAGAATGAGTTGATGTAATGTGACTGGGGGGAGTGTCCATTATTGACTTTATACTAAAGGCTTGCATCCCAAAGCCACCAAGGCTTAAGACCATAACACCAGCTGGCTGGGAGGGTGGGGGCTAAAAACAGTTGCACAGAATAAATATGCAGTAAAACAGAAGTACAGGAAACAGTTGAAAATAAGCACTTATCTTTTTCCAGTATCACAGGAGAACAATGGCAGAAGGCCTAGCTCACTGCAGCTCTGAACAGCTTTGGGCAAACAAGTGCAACTTGTTTAAAACTGTCTAATAAAGACAGAGAAACAGAAACCAGTCAAGTTATCCTACTAGAATAACACAGTGTTGCAGGAATGCTTCTAGCTAGATCAAACCAGACTGAGATCTTTCTCCCACAAAGAAAACAGCTAGGCCTCTCTAGACAAAAGATCTCAATACAAGCTCCAATGGTCACACATAGTAACAAATATTCATCTCTAACAGACAACAAAAAGGAGACTAAAAATCAGTTGCGCAGATTAAATATACATTAAAACTGCATTTACCATTTCCGACATTTTGTTTATTCTGTATTACCAAATTCGGATAATGAATTTGATCAAAAAGTGAACATTTTTTTTGATTTTCCACATTTTGGCAGTAAACTCTCTCTCTCTCTCTCTATATATATATATATATATATATATATATATATATATATATATATATATATATATATATATATATATATATATATAAATATATATAGATTTATATATATATATGGGTACATATCATTTCACCTAAAACCCATTTCACCTAAACTCATTTCACTGAGACCAAATCACCTAAAGTTCATTTCACCAAAAACTCATTTCACTGACAAGTAGCATATATATATATATATATATATATATATATATATATATATATAAAATACACACACACACGCACACACACACATATATTTATATATATATATATATATATATACAAGCTCCCCTGCACCCCACATCCCCTTCTATTTATATATACCAACTCCGAGATCACACTACAGTGCGGAAAAGGGAAATCTTCCCATTCCACACTGTATGGAGATCTCCGTTATAACTGTTCGAACTTTCAAAAGTTCGATCATATGGTCTCAGCCATATGATATTCGAACTTTTGAAAGTTCAAACATATGAAGGGCACCTATAGATATATATATATATATATATATATATATATATGTATAGATACACACTACTTGCTTGGTCACTTTAGCTTATGCTTTTTTAGACAGGTTCTAAGGTTCTAATGAATGGAACATCTACAGTTAATGAGGCCTGAAAGAGTTTTCCAACTAAAATCTGAAATGTTACATTGTGTTTTCCTGGTAAATTTAACTAAATGATGAATGTTTATATGCTTAGTGTGTAAAAGCAAAACATACTTCAGAGCTGCCTTCACAGTCTTATATTTGGCATGCTGGAATAATCTTTTAACAGTTATTTCTAAGCTGTAAATTTTTGGAATGTAGATCAGAGTAGAGCCATGGCTAAAACTTATACAGAGCTCATTACCTCCTGACTTGCAGAAATAAAACAGATCCCATGGATTATGGGTAAAACTTCCTTTTCCACATAGTCCAGTGAAGTCGCACTTAACTTTGTTCACACATTCAGTGATTCAATGAATCTGAAGTCTGTGGGTTTACGTAGATGACCTGGGAGTCATTGATAGAGTCATAAAGATAAAAGTGTGCTCCCATTCAAAGTACTTTTACACTAGTACTCATCCAGTGTTGGCATACAAAAGAGTACTCCCAAACATGTTGTCGACTTATCTGACAGTCACTGAACAACACCATCCTGACTTATAACAGCAACAACTTTTACATATCTCAAATTAATTCACATGTTTTAAATTTGGTACTCTATTGCAAAAACACTTCAATAATCAACTAGCAAGGCTGTGTGCTTCAATAAATGCTGCTGAGCATAATGATTTTACCTTAGATTAATTAGTTTTACTGTGGATTATTTGAGTTTTGATAAACTTTTAAATATCTCTTCACAAAGAGTCTTAAAGGGAAAAAAATTACTCATGTCAAGCAGACTAACTCCAGTTGAATTAAGTAATTCTGCTTACATGTCAATAAAATGACATTAATGAAAATGCTACTTCATTTAAATATCTTCTAAACCACAAGTAAAGAATTCACATGGGGCTTTTTTAACTCATGTTGCATTTAAACTGAAAATTTTAACATTCATTACAGTAACAGTATCTGGGGCACAGATTTCCCATAAATTAGTAGTGGCACCTGTATTTTATAATTTGATGTAGTGCAGGCATTACAGAATATGGAAATAACATAAAGAAAATGGGGGAAGATTTAAAATTTACATATTGGCTATAAAATGAAGGTTGTTCTTTTTGGAGTATTTCATAAATTTGGTAATAATATAGAAACACTAGCTAGAGAATATTAAAACCAGCCAATGGCCTTTACTGGGTTCTTCAGTTATGAACAGTAGGGACAAGCCTAGTTCTTGACATAATTATCAAATATCAAAAGCTAACATCTACTCAGAAAGCTATGGCACATATGGGTTTGAAAAGGAGAGCTTGCTTATGTATGTATACATGCTTTTCTTTAACAGATGATACTTAACATTGTTCTGTGTACTGAGTCTGCAGGCTGGATCCAGGGATCATGTAAGCTTCTGTTATCTCCAACAATTTTATGGTACTAGTGTGGGTGAAGATTAAGAGCCAAAGAGAAGTAACACTTCACAGACTAGAATATGCATGGTCCATTGCTCATAACAAAGGAGTTTGGTGACAAACCAGTTTGTCCAGGAACATCTTCAGGTGGGGGGTTAGGCAGTAGTGGTAATCAGTACTGAGGGTAGGGGAAGAAGCTAGTTGGGTGGGGGAGGAAAGGGTTTAATGGGAAAGTAGGATGATTGGGAGGAAATGAGTTAAAGGTAGAGAGGGGATTTTAATAGGTTTTGTGAGACTGTAAATGGGTAAGGAATCACATTTTGGCATAAACTTGCTAGGACATTATTTACTTGGTTGGAGGGTTAATTCAATAAGTAGGAAATGAAAATGAGTGGTGAGACGTTGTTTTATAAGTAAATTTGCGAGTGGCTCTAAGGACACTGATTATTTGGTCAGGGTGAGCAGGGCACGCTGCCCTAAGTTAGCAGTTACACGGATGCTTACCCTATGATTAATAAATTAAAATATTAGTTGGTCAAAAAAGTTATGTTTATGGAATTTAATCGTCAAATATCATTTGGTGAGATGTGTGTTTATTAAAGGGGACTAAAATAATCACCCTTTCCCCCTCCTTTTGTGTATCTGTTTGGTAAATTCTATAAAGTCAACAATTTTGGAGCTGTAGGTTGTGAATTCCTTACACTGCCCTTACAAAATTTAAACTTGGATTAGTTTATATGAATTTTGTTTTTACAGCAGTTTAGAATATTATTTAGAGAATGTGTTGAATTCATACCTCTCAAATGTCCCTGATTTTTCAGGGATATTTCAGATTTTTACTCAAATTGTTATCTCTGTCTTCTTAATTCCTCCTAAAACAGGTGGCTTTTGGAGAAAAACTGATGAATTACACTTAATAAATAATGACAATAATTAGAGTTATAAGCATCTTTTACTTCAGAAAAATGTTTATTCACTCACATTCTCTTATTCTGTCAGTACCTTAAGTTAATAGTATTAATATTTCAAAAAGTGTCCCTGATTGTGCCTGATTATTTCTGGTTTTATCCCCGTTTCTGTTAAGATTTGCCCTTGATTTATTGAGAGCTCTGGTGATCATACCCCTCAACCTCCAGATTAGAAAATCAGGGACAAAGGATCTTAAAATCAGGGACATCTAATTAACAAAGTATATGCATATTCAAATGAGCACATTAATATACTCACACATGTTCAGTTACACAAGAGTTATAGACTTATTTTGTTTTAGAAGATGTTTATTTTACATTTGTTTGACAATTTCTTAATATGTCAGTGCCTCAGGTTTACAGTACAAAAAGCATTTTTTCATATGGAATTCCAGCAAATCAATGCAGCATTTATTGCCCTGCCCCCATATACATAACCCTTCGACCCAGTGGGAACAAAACTGATATATATATATATATATATATATATATTTTTTTTTTTTTTTTAACTTTTACATGTGCCATGTCTACTTCTCAACCTCTTAGACTAAGAAACCAGGACAAAGATTAAAATAATTGGGGGATAAAGGCCCAAAAGTAGGGCCAGATTTTAAATATTGCTCTTGTAAACTTAGAAAGTTGCTAGACCAACAAGACTTGTATAAGCATACAGATTTAGAAGGGTTTGAAGTCTGAAATTAAAATGCATGTCATTATTTAATGACTTCAGTCCTCAGTGATTTGTGAGAAAAAATAAAAATTTTATGAAGAACAGATCAAAAATATGAGGCAAAAATCTGGACAGTTGAAAGGTATTGTTCTGCTTGTTTCCAGCATCAGATAGCTTGCAAGTTTGTAACATGCCTTAGATGCATTAGTAATTTATCAACTACAGTGTTTCTGTGATGTTTAAAAAAAAAGTTTAAACAAAGTCTAAAACTTATAATGTATGTCATTCAATCCTTAATGATTTGCCAGAAAACAAAAAAATTACCAAGGAAAAATATGATGCAAAAATATGGATATTTAAGTATGGCCACTCTGGCCATGTGGCTTGTCGGTGACTCGCCTATTTTTAACTGCAGGATGGGGAAGTTTAATTCAGTCCATGAGTCCTGTAGAAGTAGAACATAAAAACAAAACCTCAGTCCTGTGAATAATTTTTCCTCCTGGTAGGAACTCCATTTGGAAACCACAAAACTATTGGCAACTGTACTGGCTCCACACACTCTCAGCTCCAAAACAATAAATCCAGTTTTCTTCACAGCCAACACAGTCCCACTCAAGTTTCAGCAGGCACAACAGTCTTCAAAGATCAATCTTTTTGCTTCTTGCATAGTATTCTTTCCTGCTCTCTAGTTAAAAAAAAAAGCTCACCATTCACCATTCTGCTTTGCTTATATGTAAAATCAGCCAATGTAAATGAAGATGGAAAAACCACGAGGTCTATTCCTGCATGTAAGCAGTAATGTAAGCAGCAAAGAAAAGTTATGAAACAAGGGAAAAACTGGCCAATAGCAGCATGCAAAATAGGTTCAGAAAAGCAATGCTCTGATTGGGTGAGAAATCGTCAGCTAGAAGAGACCTTGCTTTACCACAAATCTTGGCTGCACAATCACCCAAATCAGGCATTCAGAAAATTAAGATTATTTAAGCTTAAAATGGGTGCTCCCAGGCAATTCAGAATGATTGAGAGTTAAGGTTATCACCTGTCCCTTTTTGTGAGCGACAGTCCTACGTTGGGCAGTTGTGTCCTGCATAAAAATAAAAAAAATGGCAAATGTCCTAAGATTTTAAGACAAAATGTATTTCTTAAGTTTTGTTTAATAGTTGCATAAAACAATTATTTTGTATCTGGAACACATAAATATTATATGAACTAGCATAAGCAACTGAACCAAACAGAATAAGCAAGTGAGGTTATGTCCTTTGCACTGGCCATAGGCATGCTTTGTCCTGCAAAATCTCTCATTTCTACAAAAAATGTCCCACTTTGGGCATCCAAAATCGTGGCAACTCTATTGAGACTATGATGGTGTCAATAACCTGTAAATGAATGTGTGCATATGCTCATTAATATCCATAATCCTATGTTTAGATCAACTAATTAATATTTATTTGCTGATGGCATTGATATCCTGAAGATATACTCATTCATAGCCATTTAGTATTTCTTGTTTCTGTCTTTAGATCAACTGGATTTTTCATTAAATTGCATACTCTTCTGGTGATTTTTAAGAAAAATCTGTTTTCATTGCACTTGTATTTTAGCCAGCACAAAAACTATTTGTTTGCATGAGCCAAGATTACTTGGGTTTCATTGAATTTAGACAGAGTTCAACAGCAAACTGTTAAAGACTGTAATATAATGTACAGACAAAATAACATAGGCATGCACAAAATGTTTTAGGATTTGTTTTTATGTTATTCCTTTGTTAACTGAGAAGGCAAACTGCCCCAGGGCAAGGGCAAATACAGCAAGTTTTGTAAAAAATCACAGGTTCTCAAATTCAGTGAGACAGAGATCAGTGTATTAAACCAGAGGCATACAACTTCAGGAAGACATAGGATCATAGAAAGTTACTAGGCTAATGGCCCTAGGGCCCTTATGAGCCTGGCCAAGTTCTTACCCTTATTTCCATGATCAGCACCTATTGCCCTGTCCAACAGGGACACAGATAGAACCCCTCCCGGGGTGAATATACAGTCACCCATCCAGTTGTCCAGATTATGCTTGAAAAGGGACAATGAGGTGCTCTGTTGGACATGAAGTGGAAGTCTGTTCCAAATGTAATTTAACGTCTGGGAGACAAAATCTGTCCCTCCAGCAGGTTTTATTAATTTCACATACCAGGTTAAGGTCTTTAGAGAGAGTAACCCATGTACCATTTGACATTTGGATATAAAGCATTCACAATAATGCAGAGTCAGAGATTGACTTATATGCAAGGCAGAGATCACCTCTGAGTAGTCTGTATGAAACAGACTAAAGTAACAGTGATTTCAAATGATCTCCATAGGACAGATGTTGAAGACCTTGAATTTTCTCTGTGAGGAACCTTTGTGGTTTCTCCAGTTGCTGCAGATGCTTAGAAATGTACATACCAAAAGTGACACTGTACTCAATTATTGGCCTGATGAGGGAAGAGTACAGGGAGGTAATAACTTCTTTTTTTGGAGGCAATGCCCTTACTTATGAAATGAGCAATATAGAATGCCCTTCTTACCACTGTGGAGACATGGTGGTCAAAGGTAAGGTTGCTGTCAACCTGTGAGTCCAGGTCTCTCATCACTGATTCCATACTTAAGGTTGTTGCTATTGATGTGTTAGTTACCAAGAACATCACTTTTACCAAAAGGAATGATAATACATGTTTTTGCATTGAGTTTAATGACATGACTTTGCCACCAATCATTTGTTTGTGTAAGACCCTATTGTAGAATGTTGACATCCTTTGGAGATTCTACGACCACTCCCAGTTTGCAGTCATCAGCAAACTTTGTCAACCACAGACCTTTAGTTTTTGCTTGTACTTTTGAGAAATAGATTCCAAACAGTAGCGGTCCCAGGAATGATCCTTGTGGAACACCACTGGTTACAGGTCTGCTGTTGTAGGTCGAGTCCCCTATTTTGACTATATGAGTTATATCAGTGAGCCAGTTAGTGAACCATCTAATGATATAAGGGTCGATGCCTAGTTGGGTGAGTTTGTCAATGATGCCTGAGTGGGGGATAGTGTCAAATGCCTTGGCTACATCCAGGTAGGCAGTATGCACAGATTTCCCCTCATCCAAGGCCTTGGTGACTGTCTCAAAGAAGTCCACCAGGTTTAACAGGTATGCTGTCCCTTTGACAAATCCAAACTGAGTAGGGTCAAGTGTTTGGCGATTACCTATATCTTTGTTGATAAGGTCCATGATGATTCACTCCATGGCCTTTTCAGACAAGGCTAGTCAGGCTAATAGGTCTATAATTCCTGGGGTCAGTGGAATCAGCACTTTAATGCAAGGCAATAACAGTGGCTGCTTTTCATTCAGCTGGTACAAAGCTGGTGCTTAGATTATTATTGAAAAGAGTACCCAGTGGTGTTGCTAATTCATGGTGGACTCCATGTAGGATGCAGCCTGGGATGTTGTCATCTCCCACAGATGTTGTGTTTTTTGGCCTTAGAGAGGGTATTTATGACCTGCTCTTTAGAGATACAAGGTAGGGGACAGGTGATAGGGATGTCATGGGGTACGTGTGGCAGGGACAGGGGAGTTAAGTTTTCAAAGAATCTGTCAGCCAACAGGTTAGCTATGTCCACAGGTTCAGTATATGTGGTATCATTAACTACCAGTTCTACACAAATCTGGGCATTTGCTTTTAGGTTATGGATGTAACTACAGAATGCCTTGTGGTTGTCTTCTGTTGAGGAAGCTAATTTGGACTCGTATTTTGCTTTGGAGGACTTCACAAGAGGTTTTGTTTGCTTGTTTAAGCTGAGGAGGGAGTGTTTCCAGTTTAGGAGGGCTCACTCCCTCTTATTGTTAGCAATTTCTTCCTCTTATTGTAAAACCTGCTAATGGTGGTTGGCCACCAGGCAAGTCTGCTGTAACTTGAAGAGTTTGTTTTTGTCCCATCAGGTATGGCCGAGTCAGTGCAGTTATACAGTTGTTTGTATAGAGCTTTGGTGTAGAACTCGGCATAGTTGCCAGTTCCATTGAGGGAAGATGTGCAATGAAGCTATTTATACCATCTCTTAAAAGGTTATAATCTGTTTTGGAGAAGTTTTTTTTTAGTTTAGTTCCTGCTGGGGTTGGCTTAGGTGTGATAGTTACTTTGAATGAGACTGATTTGTGGTCAGATCTCCCCAGGGAGGACCTCACAGTGGGGGTGCTACATTGGTCCCCCAGATCCAGGATGTTGTCACCCCTTGTGGAGGTGTCAACCAGCTGGTCCAGGGCACTGGAGTTAATGAAGTCAAGGAACCTTTGGGCAAATGAGTTTGAACATGAATAATTTACCCAGTCAATGAATGGGTAGTTAAAGTTGCCCAAAATCATGGTGTTTGGCTGCATCTTGATAGACTAAAGTAGATCCAAATAGGCGGAGTGGGTGTCCTGATTCATGGAGAGGGTCCTGTAACTGGCAATGATTTGAATAAGTGTCCTACCAGCAGTTAATTGCACCTGTAGTGTCTCCAGGGAGTCGTGCTATTTAACCAATCTGGAGGTGTATTTATCTTTAATGAATATCAATACACTGCCTTATTTAGTTTTCACACCTTCAGTATGAGGTCTAAGCATGTGAAAGGAGGTGTAACCCAGTATAGCTGGAGTGCTGTCCACAGCCTTGAACCAGGTCTCCAAAATTGCACAAACGTCTGCATCTTCCAAGATGAAAACAGCTTTTAGTGAGTACAGTTTCATGTTGAGTCTCCCAACGTTTAGCAGCTTAACCTTAAGGTTGTTTTTAGATGGAGTTTTTACATTGGGAATTTTGTTTATGAGACACTGCCTAAAAAAGGCACTATGGGAGTGGCAAGAGCCTTACCCAGTAGTCGAAATCCAAGGGGTGACAGATAAAGACCATCTCTGGCAAAGCATCGAGGTTAGTCAATCATGTTGTCCCAGGCTGACAGATAGTGGCTCCCCTTAGAATGCACCAGCTAAGCCTATTATTGAAATCAATCATTTTCTGTTTGTATTGAGGCATCATCCTAGGTGAAGTTAAAATGCTGCTTAAGGCTAGGGACAAAACTGCCTGAGACACATAGTCCAAGAGCTCAGCCATGTCTCTCTTCATATAGTCCAGAGAGGTACATCTCAAGTTGTTCGCACCAACATGGACAATGACAGAGTCATAACAGTAACTGTTGTTAAGACACTTGAGTGCAGGTGTGATATGAAGGATACTGGCACCTGACAGTCAGCTGACCATGACCTTCTCTTTATCCAGCCTGTTGAGAGGGACATCTGTGTGTCTCACGATGAAATCACCTATGACTAATATGTTTGGTTTTCTGTTTTGCCTTAAGGGCTTGAAAGGTGAGACACTCATATGGGAGCTATTATGTGTAATCATATGGTCATAGGTTCAGAGGTAAGTACTAGGCTATCGGCCCTGGGGCCTATATAAGCCTAGCCAAAAAGGTTCCCTGGCTTTTGCCACCCAAGAAAATTATTTTCCTGTGCCCCTGTCAAGCAGTGCAGCAGAAGTGATCCCTGGGGTGAATTTTCTATTTCCCATCCAGTCGTAAAAATTTTCCTTAAAGAGGGCCACTGAGGAGTTTTGCTTGACATGAATGGGTAGTTTGTTCCAGAGTATGGGAAGTCTCTGGGACAGGAATCTATCCCTCCAGCATGTTCTGTTTATTGTGGTGACAAGGTTTAGGTCCCTAGAGTGTGTGGTTCGGAGAGATTGGGATTTCTTTAAGTGTAGCATGTCCAACAGCTCTGGGTTTGACATAACTTTGTATGTTAGGCAGAGATCGCCTCTGAGTAGGCGATATGCAATGGATTAGAGCTGGAGTTTTTTGAGATGGTCTGCTTATGGCATCTGTTTGAGGCCGGTAATCCTCTTAGTGAGGTATTTCTGTGGCCTTTCCAATTGTTGTAGGTGTCTTGTGAGATACATGTCAAACGAAGCATTGTACTCTATAATGGTTCTGATGAGGGATGAATAGAGAGGAACAATGGCCTCCTTTTTTCTAGAGGAGAACCTTTTTGTGATGAGGTGTGCCATGTAGAAGGATTTCCTGACTACTGTGGTGATGTGGTTATCAAAAGAGAGACTACTGTCCACCTGTGTCCTGAGGTCTCTTTTCACACTTTCAGTGTTTAGTGAGCTACTGCCTATGTGGTAGCTCATGGGTACTGAGTTTTTCCCAAAGGGGATGACAATGCACTTCTTGGCATTGAGCTTGAGGCCATGACTTTAACACCAAGCATCTGTCTCTGTGAGGCCCTTTTGTAGAATGTCTAAATCATTAGGTGATTCTGTTATGGCTCCCAGTTTGCAGTCATCTGTAAACTTTGTTAGCCAAAAACATTCTGTGTTGACCTGCACTTCAGAGAAGTAGATGCTGAACAGGAGAGGACCCAGGACCAAACCCTGTGGTACTCCACTCATCACTGGTCTGAAGTCGGACTTGGAGTCAGCTACTTTTACTGTGTGGGTTTTGTCAGTGAGCCAGTTGGCCACCCATCTCGTGACATAGGGATTTATGCCTAGTTTAGTGATTTTATCTATAATTCCAGAGTGGGGAATGGTATCAAAAGACTTGGCGAGGTCAGGATAGGCTGTGTGCACTACCTTGCACTAATCTATGGCTCTAGTGACTGCTTCAAAGAAGTCAGTCAGATTTAGTAGACATGCTCTATAGTAGAAAATACAAACTTCAGACTCTCCATGACCAAAAAATAGTATATAAAAGGTTTATTCGAAACTGTGGTAAGCGCTTTCGTGTATCTCCTGATACGCTTCCTCAGACCATATACAACATAAAAAACTTCAAACTTATATAGTGGCAAAAGAAAATCATTCAATAAATCAATCAATTAACTATTCATTGTGCAATTAAACAATTAACATAGTGCTCATTTAAAAACACAGGAATCTTTAAAGCAAGCTTTAAACAGCCAGTAGCTAAAGTATAAAAAAGTAGTACGCAAAATAACAAAATATGTGCTGGCTCTATTCTGCTCTCCTGCTTGAAACACATTGATGAAGCTTGTGTTGAAACTTCATTATTTGAAGCATATTTTACAAAATTTAACACTTTTAATATGCAGGGCTCTAATAAAGCAGAGCTGAACATAAGGGCTAAAATAATTAATGTGGACCCAAAATCATGTGTTTCTGAATCAATGTTTATACTGCTAAAAAGTGCTGCTTCAAGTATAAATATAGCTGATGTATTTTTGAAAAAACTAAAAATATACAATAATAATAAAAATTTTTTATATAGATATATAAATATATATAATCATTCTAAAAACCTAAGTTTAAATAGTTATTTGCTGTACGTATAAAATGTATATATTTATGTGCAGAATCGATTCCTGCTCTTAAGAAACTGAAAACAAACAATCTGTTAAACAGAGACATAATTAACATTACATGGTTCTGACTATTCATAACAAATAAGTGTTATCAAAATGTTTGAATATAAAAATCTTCGGACTTGGAGTCAGCTACTTTTACTGTGTGGGTTTTGTCAGTGAGCCAGTTGGCCACCCATCTCGTGACATAGGGATTTATGCCTAGTTTAGTGATTTTATCTATAATTCCAGAGTGGGGAATGGTATCAAAAGACTTGGCGAGGTCAGGATAGGCTGTGTGCACTACCTTGTCCTCATCTACGGCTCTAGTGACTGCTTCAAAGAAGTCAGTCAGATTTAGTAGACATGCTCTATCTTTTAAAAACCCAAACTGAGTGGGGTCCAGGGTTTGAAGGTTACCTATGTCTTTGTTTATAAGTTCCAAGATGATACGTTCCATGGCCTTGCAGACCAGGTTCATCAGGCTAATGGGGCGGTAGTTTCCAGGGTCCCTGGTGTCACCCCCTTTGTGGAGTGGGATAATCGTCACTGTGCAACATTCAGTAGGCACATAGCATGAGGTGAGGCTATGATTGAACATGGTACTTAGGTGGGGTGCCCGTTCATTCTGCAGTTCATGCAGTATGCAGCCTGGGATGTTGTCTGGTCCCATGGATGCTGTGTTCTTGGCTTTGGAGAGTGTGGTCTTTACTTGTTCATCCGTGATTACAGGGACGTTGCATGCTTCCATTATTAAGATGGGCCCTTTGGAGGGTGAGTGGGGGGTAAAGTTAGCACTGAACCTATCTGCCAGGATGTCGGCAATATCGGTTGGTTCTGTATATTTAGTGCCATTTTTCTGTAGCTCTGAGTGTTGCCATTGAGATTCTTGACATAGCTGTAGAATGCTTTGTGCTTGTCTTTGAAATCAGTGGCGATTTTTTTTTCATAACTGGCTTTGGAGGATTTTATGAGGGATCTCAGTTTCTTGCTGAGGGTGACCAGGGAGTTCCTCCAATCTTGGGATTTTACTCTTTTTTGCAACAGCTTCTTACTTCCATTGTAGAGTTTGTTTATGGCAGGGCACCACCATATTGGCTTCCTTTTTTTTGGGGATGGCATAATCCATGCACTCGTGTATGTGCTTATACAGTGTATCTGTGTAAGATTCAGCAGTCGTACCTCTATTTTCTGTCTGCATGGGTGTCGTGAAGTTTTCCACTTCTATCTTAAGAAGCATGAAGTTGGCTTTGGAGTAGTTTTTGACAGTGGATTCCTTAATGGGGGGATATGAATGTCTAGGGTGATTAGCTTGTGGTCAGATCTGACCAGCGAGGAGTTGACCTCTAGCGTGGAACACTAGTTACCCATATTGGTAATGACCAGGTCCAGGATATTGCTGCAGAGGAAGTATTATGTGTAGGGTGCTTCTGTTTGTGTTTAACAGGTCTCTAGTGTTTATGTATGTTTCTGGTGAGGATGTAAACATATGTAGGTATGTCTGATGTGGGTTTGGGTGGAGTAGGGGATGAGGTGTGCATGCTGGCAACCTCCTCATTGTCATATATACTGACTGTTGTGTGAGAGAGCATGGATTCAAGATTCTTAATATAGTTGCATCTCTCACACGTTGTGTTTGTGTGTACTTGGAGTTGAGGGTTGTCAGTGAACATGAGACAGTTGCCACACTGCTTTAGGATGCCCATGTTGACCAAGCTGGCTGGAGAAACTGTGGGAAATTGTCCGAACATAGTGATAGATAAATTAATATTATCAGGAAAAGATGTCACACTTAGGAGATGCTAGTGGGTAAGAGGTGTGCTGGCACCTCTGATGCTAG
This sequence comes from Protopterus annectens, assembly GCF_019279795.1. Classification (NCBI taxonomy): domain Eukaryota; kingdom Metazoa; phylum Chordata; order Ceratodontiformes; family Protopteridae; genus Protopterus; species Protopterus annectens. The sequence continues at coordinate 497,251,256 of NC_056747.1, read as the reverse complement.
GCTTAGTGTTCCACCCGACAGTTGAGCAGGGCCATGAGAAACCTCTGGAAGATCACAAGCAAAGTGCCAAAGGAAAATTCAACAAACAAAACATTTGCATCTGTAACTACCAGTACGCAGCAATGCACGATGGAGCTCTACACACAAACAAATGCAAATGCAGGAATTAAATAAAACAGGAAAATACCCTTTTTAACTCAAACAAGCTAATAAGAATGCTCTCTCTGAGCTCTAGCCCAATCACCCTCGATTAGATGGGACTCAGGCAGTACTTTCCTCACACAAGGTTGCAGAAGGGCCTTCACCAACAAAGGTGGCTTGAAGTTGATGCTCAGACATTACAAAACAAACCCAGAAATTGCAAACCTGGAACTGGGCAGTGCTACAGTTGAACTAGTATAGTGTAAAGGAAAATTTCACCAAAAAAATTGTTCTGACAATTCAGACAGTGGAATGCAAATACAAATTAAAAGTGCAGTATTAGAGTAACAGCAGGCATTTATAGTTAGTTGGAAGCAATGGATGCCGCAGATATTTCAGTATCTCAGTGAAGAGCTGGTTGTAGTGCTCAAGTGATACCAAACAGTCTAGATTCAGTGAGTCTAAATCTAGCCTCTGCTATAAAATCCAGAAGTACGAGAAATTAAAAGTGCATAAATTCAGTCAGAACAGCAGAAGGCAGTTTAAATAATGTAGCAATTCACCAGCATTTCCCAGCATAGAAGAGTGTAGGCCGCACTCTCCCACCACAAGAGTCTAGACCACAAACCTCCCTGATGTAAAACAACTGGTTTTCAAACACAAGTGCTTAAGCCAGAACTAAGACACTTCAGAATAACTAAGACACTTCACATTAACAGACACAATAGGCCTACAATTAGCAATTTCCAGCCATAAGGGTATAGGCTACCTTCTCCTGCCACAAGAGTTTAGACCACAAATTCTCCTAATGTAAAGTAAGTGGTTTGGAACCCAAGTGCTTAAACTGGAATAAATACACTTAGAATAACAGGTACAATAAGTCTTCACCAGAAATTCCCAGCCTAGAAGGGTGTAGCCACACCCTCCCACCACAAGAGTCCAGACCACAACCCTCCCAGTGTAAAGTAACTGGTTTGGAGCCCAAGTGCTTAAACCAGAACTAAAACATTTTCAGAATAACAGACACAATGAGCTCTAAACCAGCAATTCCTAGCTTGGAAGGGTGTAGGCTATACTGTCCCACCACAAGAGTCTAGACCACACATCCTCCTAATGTAAAATAACTGGTTTGGAACCCAAGTGCTTAAAATGGAACAAAGACACTTAGCACAGCAAGCATAATAGGCCATCAGCCAACAATTTCCTGCTCAGAGGGACAGAGGCTACCCTCTCCTCCCACAAGAGTGCAGACCACAAATCTTCTTAATGTAAAATAACTGGCCTGAAGCCCAGGTCCTTTAACCAAAACTTAGACAATTAGAGTAACAATTACAATGTAATCAGGCTACTAACAAGCTGTAATAAATGCAAGTCAACACTGTAAGAAATCAGCAGTTAAAGCAAAGTAAAGTAAGAAAGTAGGAAGACACACAAAAACAGGAAAATGTAGATGAAAAAGTTTTTTTTTTTAAATTAAGTAGCAAGGGAGGAAGCAAGATAATTCAATGTTAAGAAACTAAGGGACACAATTACAGTACACGCAGCTGAATAAAGTGTTTTGTAGTTAAGTAAGAAGGGAGGAAACAAAAGATAATTCAAGGTTAAGAAACTAAGGGGTAGGCCTTCCCAAATGATCTCACTGTACACAACAGAATGAGCTGATGCAATGGGACTGGGAGGAGTGCCCAATATCATATTTATAGAAGTGGGCAAGTCAAAAACCACCAAGTTTTAAGAACAAAACAACAATTGGGTGGGGGTGGGTGGAAGTAAAAAATGGAGACTGAAACAAAACACAAGTTTAGAAACCTTGGAACTTAAGCATGAGATCTGTTCACAAAATGCAAAAAACACAGCTATTGACGAATTCTGTTAAAAACTACAACTTAAAAGCACAGGATTGTAAAATATCACTGGAACAGTCGGAGCAAAAAATAGTTATATCGGCTTTGTATACTTACAACAGCATTGCATTTCTGGTTTACTATCATTTGAGCGATTGGACTTTTTGCAAATTATGTAAGTCCGAATGCCCAATTCAACATTAGGAAACACCGAAAAAAAAATGTTGAAATGCACAACAGCAAATTCACTATAGCATTCGCTGTTGTGAATTTCAACATTTTAATGCAGATCGCACTATAGTGGGGATCAGGAAATGTACCCTTTACCCTCACTGTAGTACGATCTCGGAGTTGGTATATATAAGTAACATGGGGTGTGGGGGTGGACGCAGGGCGGGGCTTGCCCCCCTGCAAAAACATTCTTTGTTGTGTTTTGGGGAATAGTTCAACTTGCAGAAGTGTGGAGAATATTTGAATAATGTCAAATTCAACATTCTCCACATCCGCATTCGAGATTTTTTGTGGTAATTCATTTTAGCTTCGGTCATATAGTTCACAAAAACAATAACTCGCACAAGGTCCGATCACTCAAATTATAGTAAAACGTATTTCCAAATGCTTATAAAAGCAGTAATGCTTGTAGCCAGCCACAGGTAAAGGCACAATAGAGCAGAAACTTACAGAATTAATTCCTTTATACCACCAAGATGAAAGGCTTTTCTTAAGTTAAACCATCAGGGCAGTCAGATAGAAACACAAAGAGCTATTGACCAATATTTCACACTTAAATAATAATGGAGACTAAAACAGAACACAAATAAAGAAACTTGGGAACTTAAGAATGAGATCTCTTCACAAAACACAAAAAACACAGCTACTGAAGAATTCTGTTAACAACTACTACCTAAGAGCACAGGATTGTTAAATATCACTGAAACAGTTAGTACAGTATATGTTATAAAATTTGATATGTTAGCCTTCAGTAAAGTAGATACAATGCATAGTACATAATCATAAAGTGTACAACTTCAGGAAGGCAGAGTAAGTACACATTATAAAATCATGGGTGACAACCTTTATTAAATCAGTACAGTATATGTTATAAAATTAGATATGTTAGCCTTCAGTAAAGCAGATACAGTACATAGTACATAACCATAGGTGTACAACTTCAGGAAGGCTTGTACACATACATTATAAAGTCACAAGTGACAACCTTCATTAAATCAGTACAGCATATATATTATAAAAGTTGACATGTTAGCCTTCAGTAAAGCAGATACACTACATAGTACATAACCATAGGTGTACAACTTCCGGAAGGCAGAGTGTACACTTTATAAAATCACAGGCAACAACCTTCAATAAGGCAGTACAGTATATGTTATAAAATTAGACATGTTAGCCTTCAGTAAAGCAGATACAGTGGGTCTATATCAGAAAATTGAAGTTTCAAAACTTTGAATCTGATATGGTCAACACCATATCGAAATTTTGAAACTTTGAATCTTTTAACGGAGATCTCCATACAGGATGAAAAGGAAAGATTTCCCTTTTCTGCACTGTAGTGTAATCTCAGAGTTGGTATATTTAAGTAGTGGGGGGGTGGGGGTTGCAGGGGGTCTTGGCCCCCTGCTTAGAGCATTTAAATGGTTTGTTTTTGTAGGTTGTTGTGTTTTATTACATTTTCAAAGTTTCAAGACTTCGATTATATGGTGTCGACCATATCAGATTCAAAGTTTTGAAACTTTGATCATGTAACATAGACCCGCTACAGTACATAGTGCATAACCATAGGTGTACAACTTCAGGAAATCAGAGTGAGTACACTTTATAATATCACAGGTGACAACCTTCATTAAATCAGTACAGTATATGTTATAAAATTAGATATGTTAGCCTTCAGTAAAGTAGATACAGTACATAGTGCATAACCATAAATGTACAACTTCAGGAAGGCAGAGTAAGTACACATTATAAAATCACAGAAACCTTCAGTAAAGCTGTACATTATATGTTATACAATTAGCCATGCTAGCCTTAAGTAAGCCAAATAGAGTACATAGTGCATATCCATAGGTGTACAGCTTCAGGAAGGCAGAGTAAGTACAGTTTATAAAGTCAGAGGTGACAACCTTCCTTAAAGCAGTACACTATATACTGTAAACCTTCATTAAAGCAGTACAATAAATGGTGTATAATCACAAGGGTGTAGCTTTATTAAGGCAGAGCATAGAACGCAGTTAACAGTCACAGCTGTCCAACAGTAGGGGTTAATACAGTATGTATTGTAAAATCGTGGATGTGATGGACAGGTGCTACACACTTTAGCTCCTGTACACCTTTCCTCAGTATTAATGGTGCAATAGGCCAGTGATAAATGATTTGCCATCCATTTATACCCTTTATATACACTAGGTACAGGTAAAGTAGCACTGAAGCCTGGATAACAGCCAATATTTAATACATCCAAATTAGCTTTACAATAATCATTGGCTTTCTGGGATTTCTCCCACCTTGGATTGAGCCCAGTGGCTTCTAACATAATTTTACTAACAGTAATTGAGAGTTGAACAGAATTATTTTGTGAGTGCACAGGCACTCATACACACACACACACACACACACACACACACACACACACACACACACACACACACACACACATTTTTTTCATGAAATAAATAGGTTGAAGCATTTTCTTTATAAATAAGTATGACAACAGTACATAATTTGTACAAGGAACAAAATATCAAACATTTAAATAAACAGTTTGTAGTTCAGATGTTAGACAAACGTTTTCTGAACATTATCTGCTCCTGCTAGAGGTATACTGTGCTTTTATTACCTCTGGCTTTTAAGTCCTCAGACGCCTTACAGGCAAAATAACATAGCTTAACATTTGTCAAAGGGTATGCATTATCACACAGTTTACAGTAACTCCCTTAACTGACCTGTAACTGTTTGAATTAGTAGGCAGTCCTATTTATAAGCACAAAGAAGGATTTTCTGTGGCTATTGCTTTGGTTCAAATTTTGGAATATACTTTCTTTTTCTATAGTTAATTCAAATAAATTGCCTTTCATCAACCTCCGATATGCTTTAGAATTTGTAAGAACACACGTTTGTGAGTCAAGAATTATTTGTAAAATGTAATATATTTCACTATGACAAATGCAATTATATAATAATTTATATATTTAGTTTTCATACCAGACTTTACTGATAAGACAAGTGCAATGCAACTTCTTTTATCTTTTAAACAGTAACTACACTTTTTTTAACTTGATACAGTTTTTTTTTCACTTTTCATGTAATTTTCTTTAGGAGAACAATTGCACTTCCCAGTTTATTGCCATGATATTGACAACAATAAGTAAATCATAATACAGTAAGTAATAAATAATCACAGGTATCCAAGCTTCCTAAAGGCACAATGCAATATGTAGAGTCTCATCTCTATTTGAAAATGAGCACACTGATTGGGCAACCCAACCAGTGTGTGCCCACTGTAAATCAAACATATACCAATAGAAAAAGTCTAGTCACTGAAAAGCCATTAAGTGGCCAGACTTTCTAAAGAATAGGAATGTTCCTGATTTTCCTTGTTTTTCTGCACTGTCCATCATAAAATCGCAGCAGTAAAAAAAAAAAAATCTCTTCTCCATTGCTTCTCCTGCACTGCACTGATGTACTGTGCAAGTGTGGGAACATAAGTCCCATGTACAGTGCATAAGTAACCAAGGAAGAACCCGACAGAATGCCCTTATAGAAAGACGTTATTTAAGAAAGGTAAGCAATTTCATTTTTAAATAATGTTCTTGCAATAATCCACTCCTGTTTGTGGGTCTAGCAGGATTTACCTATGGATGGCTTTGTTTAATTACTCGGGCTTCAATCTCATGATCAAAGCACACCAGCAGTGGGTAAATCCTGATATACCCATGCACAGTTGTGGACTATTGCTTGCTAATCAGAGGTGTGCAACTTCATTAACTGAGAACTGAGTGCATATTGAAAAAATCACAGGTATAAAACCTTCTGTAAGGCACAGTGCAGTAAATACTGTAAAATCACCCAATGCTAAGGAAAAGAGGAAACTTCCATACCCACTGTTTCATGAACTGAAACAATCATACTGCTCCCTGTCAATGAAGACTTAACTAAAATACATTAATATTGCTGCAGCTGACCAGCAGGTAAATCAGCAGAAGTGAGTGAAATTATTATCATAGGAGGTTACTAGGTGTTAGAAAAATATGTACTTAGACACATATAAACTGTTAGAAAAATATGTGCTTAGACATATATAAGCTGTTAGAAAAATATGTATTCAGACATATATAAGCCGTTAGAAAAATGTGTGCTTAGGCATATATAAATGTACTCAAACATATATGAAGTGCAAAGGTTGAAAACAGTATAATATGTAATGCATTTAATTCTATTTTACTAGAATGGCAGTAGAAATGAACTTGCATGTTATTGCTTGAAGCTTAGCTGTAGTGTGATTAAAACTTTGACCCCGAAAGTAGCTGGCTTGGCTGGCTCATGTCTTTCAGTAAATATTATCTGCAAAGTTAGAAAGTAATGAATCTGTCTGTATGTGTATCTTTTCCTGCTTCCACGAGGAGAATGGCCTTGTGAGCACTACGGAGATAATGTCCAGCTGGTGAACAGAGAGACAAAGAAATGTATTAAGAAGACATTCATCCATTGTATTGAACTAATCTAAGAGCCTTGAATTGGTTACATCCTCGGAAGACATTGTGACTGACCAGGTGCCTTGCAAGGCTGCAATATTCTCATGGGAAAAACTTTTGAAAATGCATTACATCAGCGTTTTCTTATGTACTGTGGTGATGCAAAGGCCCTGTCACTGACCACGTCAGTGAGGTGGGCAAAAGCTGATTGTAAATAGTATATAATGAAGGTATTTCCCAAATAAAGTTAGTCAAAACTCTGTACATGTTTATGTATGGTTTTGCCTCCTAATGATCATTAGTAGAATGCATATTTGTTAGAACTTGAGCATCCTGTGTTACTGACTGTCATTTTGAAAAGCCTAATGATTTTTACAGTCTGATTTTAACAATTTATTTAACATTTTGGTCCTTCTGAAAGCCGGAATTCCCTTGGTAAGCTGCAGGTCAGAGTGCATGGGTGATAATAAATCTGCAGGAGAAGCTGCCAAAACAAAATGGTTCTTCTTAAAGTGAAAAGACCTCCGACTGAATTGTTGTGTGTAAAGAGGCTGTCCACTTTCTGATCTGTGGCTGAAAAGCGGAAGACTGGGCCCCAAGAAAAAGACAGTCATAAAGCGGGAGGCTCAGGTAAGAAGAATTTCCCTCTTTGTCTTTGTTTTAGATCAGGGACCAGGTTACACTGTGCTATTGCTAAGGTTTGTGATAGCAGGGAGAGAGAGAGTCGTATTGTATCTTGAGTCATAGATCAGGGAATAACAAAGCAAAGTAAACAGTCATTCTAGACACTACTGTGGATATGGGGAAATAAGATACCACGTGGTACAAGAGAAGGGTTACGTAACAGTCTTTTTAAGACATGGGAGATCAGTGCACTGAGAGATCACGAGATCCCCCCTAACGGATAATGTGAAGCATATGCAATTGCAGCAAGCAGATAATGTGAGATATTTTGCAAAATGTGTTAACAACTATGAATTTGATAGTAAACTAGATAAACTTTCACTAGTTAAACTCCTTAAACAAGCTTAAATCTGATGCAGGACGTCAGGCAAAAAAAAAAAACAGCACCAACTAGGCATACCTCAAACACACAGGTGGATTGAGGAAGCAAATTGTAAAAACAGAAGCTTAGAAAATTCTGAAACATTTTTAGACAACAGAGTGAAAGGTCTGACAGACAGAATCTCTGAAAAATGGAAACTTAGAGCAGACTGGACTTGCATTAATTAATGCATACAACAGGAAAATGAGACAATAGATGGATATTATGCTAGATTATTAGAATGCTTTAAACAACAATTAAAAATGCATTTTTAAAAGGTTGCATTGCCTCTGTCAGTAGCTTTATTACAAAGCATATGATAGATCACTGAACAAGCAGGCTGCAAGCCTTACTTGAGTATGCTAGATGTACTGAAAGACACTTTAATAGTAAAAAAAAAGGCACAAGTCTTCACTGCTGAAGACGGAGCTGAAATATTTGTATTACAGTCAGATAAAAGGGCATCTAGCTAGGGACTGTAAACAAAATAAGAAAGCAATGACAGAAGATAAAGGAGATGAAGACTGACTATATGATAGTGATAATAACCAAAAATCATCAGGAAAGGTTAATAAACAAAAAGAAAATGTAAATGTAGTAGAGGGAATAAAGGAAGTACAAACAGATGTAGAGGATAAAAATGGAAATTAAATTTTAGATTTAGCATTGTTGAGCCTGGAGCTCTACCTAGCAGATACAAAACCAGAAGTGACACTTCTGGTGGAGGGAAGGAAAGTCAAATTCCTGTGTGACTCAGGGCGTCACGGACTTTGATACACCCCTCCAAGTTACCAAAACATTCTGAATCACCTGATTATATATTAGTAAAAGCAGCAAATGGACAGCTATACAGGGAACCACTCTCCCATAATGTAGCAATAACTGACCCTGTTTCAGGTATGACTCAAAACAGTAAAATTGTAGTTTCTGCAAAATGTCCAGTAAACTTACTGGGAAGAGACCTTGTGCAGATATTTGGCATAGCGGTAGTTCCTACCATGCAGGGTATGGAAGCACAAAGACAAATGGATGCTTTTGTGGTGTGATCAGAGGGTGGAGCCTATTATTGGTACAGCCAGGACCTAGTTATGACTGGTCCAGGGGCAGTAACCAAAGAACTGATGAACGTAGCCATCAGTAAGGTACCCTCCCTTGACACTGATCAGCAGCACTTGTTACATTGTACTCTATACTACTGTAGCACACCAGGACCTGATAAGAAATATAAGCAAGAATTGTTCAAAAAAAAAAAAAAAAAAAAATCCTGCTGACAGATTAATATTACGAACTTTATGTTGGGATACTGAGGGAAACAGTGTAGTAAGCTGTTCATTACCTCAGGAATTCATGAGATTGTATAAGTCCAATAGACTGCCACATGTCAGCTTGACAAAAAACAAAAGTGTTAAATGGGCAGACTTAGAAAAAAAGGTAACAAAATGGGAAAACAGACTGATTTAAAAATGTCAGGACAAGGGATACAAAAACAAAAAACTGAATTGGTTGACACAGACACATACAGCTGTACACTTGCAATCTAGTGAGGACAGCTGATTAGCATTTTTATTAAAAGGAAAAGAAGAGGCCTTGTGTAAAATTCCAACGACTCTGTGGTCAACAGGCAAGTTAAATGTAGGGCTTATTCAAGCAGCAGGACCAGTTACAATTACCCCAAAGTCAGCTTTTAGACCACAGAAAAGACAATACATTTTGAGAAAGGATGCAAAAGTAAAAATTAAGCCTATAATAGCAGCATTACTCAAAAAAGGAGTACTGGTAGAATCTCCTGATTCACCATGTGATACAGCGCTATTTCCTCTTAAAAAAGCAAACGGGAAATGGCAGATGGTACAAGATTTATAAGCTGTAAATAATGCAGTAATACCTAGAGCACCTACGGTGCCAGACCCACATACCTTGTTGAATGATTTAAAGCCACAACAGAAGTATTTTACTGTGGTAGATATAAGCAATGCTTTCTTTTCAATACCTATACATCCTGATAGTCAATATTGGTTTGCATTTACATTTCAGGGTAAAAGGTATACATATACTCGACTACCACAGGGATATTGTGAGAGCCCAATAATATTTGCAAAAAAAAAAAAAAATGGCTAGCAACCTGGCAGGGTTTACCCCACCGGAAGGTAGTCAAATTTTACTTTATGTAAATGACATCTTGCTAGCAGCACCCAGCAGCAGTGCAGGGTGAATACAGTAGCATTATTAAAATTTTTTTTAGTAATACAAGGATAAAGTAAACAAAAGTAAGTTACAACTTTGGAAAAAAAACACAGGTTAGATACCTGGGATATGTGATATCCAATAAAGGTAGAATACTAGATAAAGGGAAAGAGAAAAGAAAAAAAAACAGCAATTTTGCAAGCACCCAAACCAACAACTAAGAAAGAAATAATGTCTTTCTTAGGTACAAGCTGGGTACCAAATTATTTTACAATGGAAAACAAAAGCAGAAATGGCTTTCTACAGGTTGAAGCAGTTAATAGCTTCTTCATTAGTTTTAAGACTTCCAAGTTATCACAAACGGTTTTTTCAGACCGTAGATTGTAAGCAAGGGTACATGACATCAGTATTAAAGCAACAACATGGGGATAAGCAATGCCCCATAGCTTACTATTCATCACAGTTAGACCCAGTGGTGCAATCTTTGCCTCACTGTGTACAAGCAGTAGTTGCAGCAGCAATGGCAGTGCAGGCTTCAGCCTCAGTAGTGTTGTTCCACCCTCTCACATTGAGAATGCCTCATGCGATTGCAATAATTCTGATAAAAAAAAAAAAAAAAAAAAAAAAAAAGTTGCATACCTTTCTCCTGCTAGACATCTTTCATGTATGACCATACTGCTGAGTCAACCTCCTATGAACAGTTAGCTTTACAGATATGCCCTTGAATGATGCTGAGGTGACATATTACGTGGATGGCTCATGCAGAAGGGGTCCTACAGGAAAGAATCTGGTGGGGTATGCAGTAGTTACAGACACTGAAATTTTAAAAGCACAAACTGTGCCACACGACTTGTATGCTCAAGCAGCAGAACTGGTAGCTTTGACAGGAGCATGTATTTTAGTAGAAGGCAAGAAAGTGAACATATATACTGATAATCAGTATGCTTTATCTACAGTGCATGTGTTTGCACAACAATGAAGAAAATAGAGGGATGATTACATCCAGTGGAAAACCTATTAATCATGCGCAATTTATTTTGGAGCTATTAGAATCTATTCAGCTGCCTACCAAAGCAGCTATTTGTAAATGTGTAGCTCATACAAAACAACAGGATAAGATTTCAAAAGGTAATGCACGAACTAATGCAGCTGCAAAGCAAGCAGCCTCAGACTCAGAAACTTTATTTTTAAATGAGGAATTACAACCCTCTGAGATTTTAGATTTAGACATGTTAAAAACAATGCAGATGCTTACTACAAAAGCAGAAAAATAAAAATGGGTAAAACAAGGTGCAATTTTTAAAAATGGACTGTACATTTCCAAAGGGAAAAAACAATATTGCCGTCTAATTTATTTAGATATGCAGCTTTGTTGAGCCATGGGCAGAGCCATGTCTCAACAGGGGGGATGGTACAGTTAGTAAATAGAATATTCCAAATATATGGATACATAAATTATACAATAAAATTTTGTGCAGCTTGTCATACTTGTAACAAGCACCATGCACAAGGAGCATTTAAAAACAAGCAAGGGAGTTTCCCTACACCACCATATCCGTTCCATACTATTTGTATGGACTTCATAGAGTTGAATAAATGTGAAGGAAGGAAGTTGATGAGTGAGACTCAGAAGAATTGGATTTGCTGTTTACCTCTAGCATTGCTGAGCATGAAAACAGTAACAAATGTAAAGGATTTGATCCCCTTTGAAGCAGTATTTGGAAGGGCATATTATGTGCCTCAGTAGAAAGCTCTCATGCCTGCGGAGCTGGAGGCTGACAGTTCATTAGCTAATTATATAAAGAAACTGTTAATAAATAAATCTGTTTTGCAGTTTAACTCTTTTTCAGATAAAAGAACTTTCAGCTGAATAAGAACTTTGTGACTGATACACAAGGGCAAAATGGCCAAGAGTAAAGCAAACAAAAAGCAGAGCAACCCAAGAACTATTGCATAATTATTTTGTTAACTGTGCATTTGTTGACTATAAGTGTGACAATTTTTCTCTTATTGTGGTTTTTCCCTGCACTCAACCACACAAGTGAAAGTGAGAAGACGTGATGAACTGTTTATAGACTGGCATCCAAACTTTAACACATACCTGGCCATGAAGCGTGTGTATACAGAGACTATAAACATTTCAAATTGCTGGGTTTGTACAGCTATACCAACAACATATAAAAGACTGTTAATGTCCACTGTCCCTCTGGGGATAAAATGAGACTTGGGAAAGTTTTTTTTAATATAGGAACTGTGAGATCACAGGACAAAATAGCTTTATTTTTACCTGTCACACAAAAAGGAGTTGTATGTTCTACAAAAGTGATACCCTCCAGGTGGGCTGGAGTAATGGTAATATAACAATGTCTTATAAATGTTACATTAAAGTCAGAAGTGGGGGTACTATTTGTGATACTAACCATGATTCATATCTGAGTTCAATGAAAACTACATTAAATGCAGTACGTGACAATCCAGTCTTAACTAAACAATTGTCTATTAAAGATAGGAAAATTGTTTCATGCAGGGATAACACGTATTAGTACCAAAGTAATGATTTTATTTGTGGGAAAAAGGCATATGAATGGTTACCTGAGAATTGGTCCGGCAGTTGTTTTTTGGGTTATCTGGTTCCAGCAATAAGACATACCGCAGAGTTACCTTTGGGTAAGATCACAAATGTAAGGAAAACAGCTCGAAAATCTGAAGGTCCAGTTAAGAAACCTGTGAATCCAGTTGGTAAAATCGAAGCTGGTTGAAAAGACCATAATTCAGTGAAAGACAAAAGTAAATTGACTCATATGGACTTGGGCAACAGTGTTATATCCAGGGCAGGAATACCACCAGCCTATGGAGCAGTCAAATCGATCTGGGAGCTGAGAAAGCTGTCAAGAAGCCATGAGTAATGCAACTTTTTCCACCCTAGAATTGGTGACTGATAAACTGAATGCAATGAGAACTGTTGTGCTACAAAATCGAATGGCTCCTTACTTCACCCTAGCGGCAAGAGGTGGTACACGAAGAAGAATGCTGTGCTTTTATCCCTGAGGATCGTCGAGACAAATAATCACCTAGAGGTAATTCAGCAAGTATCAGCAATGACTAAACCAGGCCCAAACCCACTGACGGACTTTTTCCAGAATCTGTTTGGGGGTTCCATCCTATTGAACATTTTAATTGCTATTTGTGTGGGTATACTCCTAATAGGAGCATGTGTTTACTGTGGAATTCCCTGCATGAAAAGATTAATCAAAAAATTTGTTGATATATCTGTTACTGAAACTTTTTACCAAAGTGTTGAAATTGAAAGATTAATTTCAGATGATGCTTTGTCTGAAATATAAAACCAATGACTTGCTTAGCTGAAAGTCCTTAGAAAGGAAAAGGCTAAGAAATGAAATAATATTGTTTATGTTTCTAATAGAATGAAATGCATTAACAGGAGGAGAATGTTAGAAAAATATGTACTTAGACACATATAAACTGTTAGAAAAATATGTGCTTAGACATATATAAGCTGTTAGAAAAATATGTATTCAGACATATATAAGCCGTTAGAAAAATGTGTGCTTAGGCATATATAAATGTACTCAAACATATATGAAGTGCAAAGGTTGAAAACAGTATAATATGTAATGCATTTAATTCTATTTTACTAGAATGGCAGTAGAAATGAACTTGCATATTATTGCTTGAAGCTTAGCTGTAGTGTGATTAAAACTTTGACCCCGAAAGTAGCTGGCTTGGCTGGCTCATGTCTTTCAGTAAATATTATCTGCAAAGTTAGAAAGTAATGAATCTGTCTGTATGTGTATCTTTTCCTGCTTCCACTGAGGAGAATGGCCTTGTGAGCACTACCGGAGATAATGTCCAGCTGGTGAACAGAGAGACAAAGAAATGTATTAAGAAGACATTCATCCATTGTATTCGAACTAATCTAAGAGCCTTGAATTGGTTACATCCTCGGAAAGACATTGTGACTGACCAGGTGCCTTGCAAGGCTGCAATATTCTCATGGGAAAAACTTTTTGAAAATGCATTACATCAGCGTTTTCTTATGTACTGTGGTGATGTAAAGGCCCTGTCACTGACCACGTCAGTGAGGTGGGCAAAAGCTGATTGTAAATAGTATATAATGAAGGGTATTTCCCAAATAAAGTTAGTCAAAACTCTGTACATGTTTATGTATGGTTTTTTGCCTCCTAATGATCATTAGTAGAATGCATATTTGTTAGAACTTGAGCATCCTGTGTTACTGACTGTCATTTTGAAAAGCCTAATGATTTTTACAGTCTGATTTTAACAATTTATTTAACACTAGGCTAATGGCATTGGGGCTCCTTACAAGCCTAGCCAAGAGTTTATCCCCAAAAAATAACTTGTTAAATTTGTTTAAGACAGCATTGCCTAATGACACCCTTTTGTTCACTTCAGCAAGTATTTAGGATTCCTGATTACCTTAGCATCTGTGCACTTTAGGGTTACCTAATGTGCTCACCCTTCTTCTGTTTATTTAATATGACTGGTCATCTTCATTAGCATTCGAGTAGCTTGCAAAGTCCATTTTAATTCCTGGAAATCATTTGCATTTCTTTTCATTTCTGACATGTATCTGTATTACTTGAAGTAAAAAAAAAAAAAAAAAAAAAAGATGATCAAGAGGACAGAAGTTCAGTGGCTAGTCATATATTTTACACACACATACATACCCACTCGAAAGTGCCCATCTTGATGTCCTCTCTCATCATGCATTACATGATTTTCTCTCTGCTGTGAGAGGATTGCCCTACCTATATGTAAAAGGGGATTGGAATGTGTTTAGGCAAGTATTTCCCATTCCAAATAAATTTGTAGGACCAGCTTGAACACACAAAATCCTCTTTAAAATAACAAAATAGGTATAGTACTGTCGTACAGTGTCATAGAACACCACTTTAATAATTAAAAACACAGTTTAGAAACTATGAGGAAACATCTATAGTGTAACCTAACTCTTAATCGCATTTAGTATTAATTAATGCACTTTCCTTTGACTTCCTGCTTGATGTAATCTGTCTGTGCAGAATCTTAATTATGTGCTATAAATTATTGACGAGGAAAGAACAGAGTCAAATAATGAAACTGCAATGTTGCTAGACAAGAAGCCTTTTTTTCTGTCTTTTTTAATAATGTTGGTGTAATTGCTTAATTACTTTATTTTGTGTTAAGCAGTTATTGGGCTTCATGAAAGCCAGGGGGTATCATGAAGCATTAGACCATTCAGAAGAAAGCCGTGTACATTTCATTGTTGCATGGTTGATACTGAAATGTTCTTGCTCTCTGAGCATGCGTAGTCATCGCAGAGGAACCGTGCTGAAAAAAACGGTCCACTTTATCATGAGTATATTATTTGAACAAGAAGTAAGCAGAAAAAAACCTAACAATTATTGCTACTTTACTTTTGCTTCTGATAACTCACCCGTAAATACAATCAAGTTTTACAATACAGAATTATTATTAACTCAAATGAGTTTAGAAAAGATTCTGTGAGATAGGTTTAGTATGCCTATTGTACACATAGTTATGACAATTTATTTCAATTATATTTTCAACTATAAAGGAGCGTGTACTCTATACCTCCAAATGATCAAGGCCTTGGCATTACATTTAGCAAATACATGGATTTTTCTCAGTTTAAGTCCTCATAGATTTAATATTAGGCAGCATAAAACTAGTTAATTTAAACTAAATATTAAATTCAGAGGTTTGCTCTCCATAGTGTTATTGATTCATGCTATCAGTCTAGTAACATACAATTACAGAATGTGTGAAAGTAAGCTGGAGAAACAGTGCTAAGAAACAGGCAGGGCAAGTGCCACAAATCACGTGATACAGCCTGTAATTCATGATCAGAAATGTATGCACATGTTGATGTCTCTTTCATAAACCTTGTAACCACGTTTTAATTTCATTTATTTGAGGAATGTTACCATATTATACTTTAAAATCAATTGATATCCCTCTGTCCTCCAGTAAAGCTTATTTTAAAGCCCATACCAAACAGTGCTACAATTTAGGCAGAGATGTTTATTTATTTTAATTTATTTATTTTCAGTTTGATGACCAGATAAGCAGACAGGTCAACATACCCTTTTCAGCCTTGACCCAAGGACCATGGTGCAAGACACAAAACAGAAAATTATACTCAGACTAAAGAGCACAGAATTGTACATAGTACACCCACCATGTAGAGAGAATACTTTTAAAGTAAACCTCCACAGGAAAAATAACTTTAGGCTAAGTCCAGCTGTTTGGAATCAGCTAGCTATAAATGTGAGGCAGCAAGAGACACGTCAGTTATACAGAAACAAATTAAAAGCACAACGGGGCATATCCTAGCCTAGAGAAAGCTCTTTCTCCTGCGGTGGTTTTAAAATAAGCCCAAATTACGGTAATGCTATATTCTTGGCTGTCTTTAAGGGTGTAGTTAGGCTGCCTGATTTGTGACTTTCTTTTCACAGGGCCAACACTGGCCCATTTTTCACAACTTATAGATATGACAGCTAAGTAGAAACATGGCTTTGTCATTTTCAGAAAGCCAGTTGCATAGCTGTAGAAGTTAGCAGGGGTGAGTTTGGTGCTCTACAAGAACAAAAAATCCTGCAGATTTTGTTTATAGTAGTTTCTACTTCATATTTGTTTGAGCTGAAATCTAGGATTACAAGAGGGAGTTCACATTCACACTTGAGGGGAACCACTAAAGTAGACACTGATGATTAATGGATGAAGTATTAAGGCAGCTATTCTAAAATCAGGTTAGTCAGTAGCCAATCAAGCAGTACTTACTGAAAAGAAAGAATTAGCTTTGTTAAGAATGATGAAAAGAGGTGATATGCCCGATTGACTAGTATCTGGCTAATACTTGTGCTGGTCTCACCACAGCTTCAAACTACTGGGATACTTTGGACCTTTAATTCTTCCTCTCACCAGAAGCAAAACAGTAGAACCAATCACAAGGGAAGCAGGCCACAGGCTCTTCAGTGATCAACAGTCTTGTATCAGATGATGCAAAGGATCTGTAGGCTTGTTGTAACCTTTCCTGGTAGATACCTTGAATAGCAACAAGACCAATCAGGAAGGTCCCACACAGACACTCACTGCCCAATCAGAGACAGTCAAGCATCAATGTCATCTTCTCCTTCTCTCACCAGGAGCAAAATTTAAGCACAAATTCCAAGATGGCACTTATGAAACAGTTATCCAACTTTCTGGTGATCAGTAGTCTCCAGGAAATAATGTCCCAATGCTCCTTCTCTCACCATGAGTAAAACAGAATTACTAATCTCAAGATGACTACTGAGAGAAAGTGTGTGGCCTTTCCAGTAATTGGTGGTCTTGGACTAGATGTTGCAGATTTTAAAGATAAGATGGAAAAATATGTTAATATTTAAGTGTTGTAGTGTGCACCAAGCAGTTAGATATGAAAGAAGGGGGGTAACTCAAGTTTTGGCAATCTAAGAGGAGAGCCACTAAGTTTAAAAAAGCAAGATAGATTGCAAGGGTGGGCACTTATTCTGTATCTATGGAATGAACTGGGATGACCAATAAACTTAAAAAGCTGAAGGGGAGTGACTTCACAAAATGATGATTTTGTGCTTACTGACAATAGCCAATGAAAGAGGAGATGGAAGGAAATATGTTGTCAAATTAAGATAAGGGCAAGCAACTACACAAACAGTTGAGTTTGAAAATACAACAGCACCAGGGTAGGAGGGTGGTTAAAATTTAATATCTGTGTAACTCACAAAAGACCCAGCTTTGATTTTGTTTCCTAGTTTAAATATGTAATTTAAATCAGAATACAAATAAAACACAGTATAAATATGCCACAATATGCAAAACAGAGCAAGGCAATGAAGCAATACAAATAACAAGAAAGCAAAAACAAACTAACCTTTCCCACACAGCAGTCTATGGCAGAGTCTGAGTGAGTTTTTCTAGTGAAGTCTTTAAATGTTTTATTTTGCCTCTTATTTTAAAGGTTTAGTTCTCAGCTCTGCCCTCATTTCACAGGTAATTAATCTTAATTGGCCTATTCTAATTTCAGCGTTACTCACAAGAGACACAGCTCTGGTGTCTTTCCTAGTTTAAACATGTAACTGAAAGTAGAATACATTTAAAACACAGAGTGAAGAAAATACACCACAGTATACAAAACAGAAGGCAGCAATGATGCAATAGTAATTATAAATAAGCAAAAACAAACTTAACTGTTCCCTCACAGCAGTTTATGGCAGATCCTGTGAGAGTTTCAGTAAAGCTTTGAAATATTTTATTTTACCCACTAAATACAATATATAGTTCATAGCTCCTCCCTCAGTTCACAGATAATTAACCTTACCTGACCTATTTTTTCTGTGTGATTCATGAGAAAGACAGCTCTTGTCTCTTTCCTAGTTTACCTATGTAATTGAAAGCAGAATACAATTAAAACAGAGTGTAAAGAAAATACAGCACAATATACAAAATTAAAGAAGGCGATGGAGCATTACACAGTATTCTGTGGCAGAGTGACTGAGTGAACATTTCCAGTAAAGGTGAGAACCATACAAGTGTTACAATGGATTATAGTGTATGGCTCTGACAGCAAGAAGGTGGGATACATTTCTGTGCCATTTTATATGGACAGGTATATGTATATATTCAGGTGATCTCAAATAGATATCTGAGATGTACAGTCATATAAGTGTCCATAATTGATGGTCATGTGAGCATGCACGTGTGTATATGACATAGCTTTGAAATGTCCATGATTTTGCTCTTATTTATGACAGTTCCTTATATATTTTTGTGTTTTTCTGGTAAATTATTCAGGAAACTTGGTTGCTAATACAAACCATGTAATTCTATCATCTTTCTTAGTATAAGAATAATGTTTAAAATCTGTTCCTGATTTTAGATCTTTGTTTCTGATTCTTAAGCCAAGTGTCTGGAACAACATGGTTGTGCAATGAGCTGCAGTATATGGATCTCGCTGCAGCAAGATAAAATATGTTTTTAAGTCAACATTGTCATTGTTTATGTATCTCTTCATTTGTTTGATCACTTGCAAACGTTTGAGGTCTACACAGTCATACAAGGTTCCGTGATTAATGATTCGTGTGTGTATGGGGGATACTTGGTTCCTGCATCCCTGACTAGTTATGATATCTATTGGAGAAAACAGAACCATCAACATGTGAGCCATGATATTTTGGGTGTAATCCTTGATCTCTTTATTAAATCTGTTGACAATATGTTTATTTGATTGTGAATAAAATGGACAGTATGAAGTGTACATATTTCTTCTTAATACTTTAACTATGAATACATTTTTAATTTAACATTTTTATAGGCATTGGGTGTGAAATGTACTGTGCTGGGATACAACAGAGTTTTCCAGGTAGTGAGTGCAGATGAGTAAAGTTATGAGATGTGATGGAGCTGCTTCCTGTAATGCTGCTCTGCTGCTCCTAAAAAAAGGAACACTTGCATCCAATGAACTGTTCCACACTGTATTTCGAATCCCTGTACCTTTCACTTAGCTGCTAATTAGTGCTTTATTAAAATTTTTGTGATGGTTGCATAGATACATGCATTCATACAATTCAAAACACATTCAAAATTAACCGATGCATTTTAAAACTATAAGCAATATGTACACAGTTGCCTGATTTTGTATTTAATGCATTTCATAATATGGACATTAATAAATATATTAACTGGTTATATAGTTATTAAAGTTTGGAAGTAACACTGTCCTGATAAAAATCAATAAGTGATAGAACATTAGTCCAAGGATTCTTCTGAATAGTCCTAAGGTATATTCTGTTTTCCTTTATTCTAGTCTCTTTGAATATTGTTTCTTTTAACAGTGACAACAGTTCTTCAAACTGAAGTGGTGATGAGTTTCTCCACATCCTAGTTTTTTGTTTTTCTTGGCACAGTCACAATAGTCCAAAATAGATATCGCCTTTCATTGCGTTCATTGTCTATTTTAGCGTCTCCTTTTATATTAAATAAAATTAACATCTTTGCCAAGGAGAATGTGCCATACCATAATGCTCTTAAAAAGTCTTCTACTTTCTTCCAAAAAGGTTTTATTTGTGAACATTCAAAAAATAAATGTGATCAATCTGCATTACAGGGTTTCAACACCTCCAATATTGTATGTCCCATCGTATCTCCATTGTTGTTGTGTCTTTCGGCTTTTCCCGGTTAGGGGTCGACACACCGTATTACTATAAAATGTGGCGGTTCTGTTAAAATTAAGGAAAGACCTATATAGAAATTTCCAGGAAAAAAATACTCCAATATTGTGACCATGAGGTGCATTTTATATTATATTTTTTTTTTTGCATTCAGTAGTTAAATTTGTATTATTTATTGGCATAGTATGTTTCCAAATGTTATCATTACATTATAAGGCATAAGAATGTTATAGACTTTAGCTATTATTCTGCTTGTTTTATGGTTTATTATACATGATTTAATAAATAAATTAAATTAAAGTTGACTTATTTTTGCATTGGGATTGTGAAACTATAAGACATTTCTGCTAAACATAAGTTTTAACATTATATAAATAAAT
Organism: Protopterus annectens; assembly: GCF_019279795.1. Lineage (NCBI taxonomy): Eukaryota > Metazoa > Chordata > Ceratodontiformes > Protopteridae > Protopterus > Protopterus annectens. The sequence goes on along the minus strand of NC_056747.1, from coordinate 497,230,730 downwards.
CCAATTTTCAAAATCAAAATTCTATTTATTTATATACAATACATTCTGTTTCTTTAATTTCTAACTCAATAAAGCATTGCTGGCAGCAGAAGATGTTTTTTGCATTCCAGTTATTGATTCTAGCAGTATTAATTTTGTCAAAACGTCTTTAATTATTTTAGAGGAAAAATCAGCTCAAGCCAGAGTTTTAGATTTGTTATCTATAATTGCGTTTTTTGAAAGTTTTTAAAAAGTAATTGATATAATTTGATTCAGAGGGAGAAGAGATGTTACATTGATACTAATTACATATGTAATACAAGAAAAGATCATCATTTTCAGTAAAATTTGTAGAATCAACTTTCATTTTTTTTTCTTCATGAAAGATGGACAGGTGTAAAGTTTTCTAATCTGAGTTATAGTTAGGGTCTGTCCAATTTAGGATAGCTTTAAAAGCTACTGATAGATTTTTACAGCTGGGTAAGAAATGTCTCCTGAGTCCTATGTTTTAATATGATGCTGAAAAGCTATCATCATTACTTTAGGAAACCAAAGGAATTTTAACATTCTTCTGTTAATTTTTTATTTTTTTATTTTTTGTGGAAAAGAATTATTAATTGCAATCTATCTTCAAAGGAAATTATATTTTATTCCATTTGATAGTTAAATCTGTAATGATTTTCATGATTTTTTTATAGTTCATGTCTGTAGATTATTCTAATGTTTTTGTTTGTTATACTTACACCTAGGTGTTTTAAAATTGTAGTCTGTTCACCTATAATATTATTTTATGCAGTTGTGCAACTCTATTTTTATTTAAAAGTAAGTATTGTGACTTTGAGTTATTAAATTTTAATCCTGAGTAAGCTTGACATGTATTAATTGTTATTTTTATTTTCTTTAATGTTGTTTGTGAATTTTATTTATTTTATTTATTTATTTATTTATTTATTTATTTACATTTGCTGACCGGGAGTGTCCAACTGGACGTAGGTCCATTTTCAGCCGAGGCCCGGGGAGAAAAGCTCCACAGTTAAAATATACAGACAGTAGTTACATTGTATTTACATAGCGATTAACAATTTGATTAACATAGCAATTAATTACAAACATAGTTACAGATGAAAAACATAGTATATCAGAAGACAACTAGAATCTTTATCTGCAAAGTACATAACAGACATTAACAATTGTTACAATAAGAAGTTCCTGCTGTATAATAAGTAGTAGGCGTATGAGCATCTGAGCTTGCTATAATCAAGGTAGTTAGTGGGGTAGATAGAAAGGTAGTGGTTGGATGGGGTGGGTGATATTAGAGTGGGAGTTGCAAGGGCATAGCCAGCATGTTTTTAGGTGTGCTTTTAGTAAAGTTTTGAAGTGGGTGCATGATGGTACAGAGGCAATTGTGGGTGGGAGGGAGTTCCATAATTTGGCTATGGTGCAAGAGAATAGTGCTTCACCAGCAGAGTTATTGGCTTTAGTGATCTGCAAGTGATTTTTGTTGCTGGATCTTAGTGGTCTGGTGGTGCGATAGGGTTGGAGTAGATTCTGGAGGGATGGGACATTTAGTGGATGGTTTACTAGTTTGTGGGCGAGTGAGAGTTGATACCATTGAAGGAGGTGAGGGAGTTCAAGCCAGCCTAGTTCAGCAAATGAGAGACAGTGGTGACTATGGTAGGATGCCCCTGTGGCGAATTTGGCGATTTTGTTGTAGCAGGTCTCTAGCTTGTTTAGATCACATTGCTTTAGGTTGGTGTATATATATTGGAGAGGCATAAAGTAGGGTGGAGATAAGGTGGGAATTTGCTACTGAAATCTTTGCTGCTTTGGTGAGAAGTTGCTTATTTCTGTATAACACTCCTAGTTTTTATGGACTTTTTTTATCGTCATGGATATGTGAATGTCAAATTTTAGTTTGTCTATTTCCACTCCTAGCAATTTCGTGTGTCCTGTTGGATGTATAGTGGTGTTGTCTTTTGCTGTTATGTTAAAGTGAGAGTTGTTTTGAGTATGTTTGGTGGGTTGGAAGATGAGTAGTTTAGTTTTGTTTGGGTTGAGTATTAATTGAGCATCGGATAACCAAGTTTCAACAGAGGAAAAGGCTTCCTGTGTAACTTTTTGCAGTTTGGGTAGGGACTGAGCTGAGCAGATGATGGTTGAGTAATCTGCATATTGTATGAGTGTGCCATGTTTGGTGGCAGAGGCTAGATTATTGGTGAAAATAGTGAAGAGTAGGGGTCCAAGGATGGATCCTTGGGGAACCCCTATAGAGACAGGTAGTTGGGGATATATGTCATTCTGCCATACAACGGATTGTTGATGGTCAGACAAGTAACTCTGAAACCAGTTGGTGACTGATTGAGAGAAGGATAGGTTATTGAGGACAGAGATGATGAGTTTATGTGGGACCATGTCAAATACTTTAGATAGGTCTAGGAAAGTAGCAGAGGAGAGATAGCCATTGTTTTTATGCTGAAGGATAGTGTTAGTAAAAGAGAGTAAGGCAGTGGTGGTGCTATGGTTTGGTCGGAAACCATGCTGAGTATTGGAAAGGAGGTTGTTAGTAAGAGACCTGAGAGTGAATGCATCTCTCCAGTATTTTGGAGAGTGGAGAGAGAATAGCTATGAGGTGGTAATTGCTTAGTTCTGTGGAAGGGCCACCTTTGTGGAAGGGAATTATATGTGAGACTTTCCATAGTGTGGGAACGTAACTTTCTGACAGAGATCGGTTAATCAAGATGGATACTGGGTAGGCCAGAGCATCAGCTGTGATTTGTAGGTATTCACTTGGGAGGTTGTCTGCTGCTAATTTGGTGGGCTTAAGTTTAGTTAAGATTTTTTTTTATCTTGGAGGTAGGTACAGGAGAAAAAGAGAAGGCAGTGGGAAGATTACTAGTTGAAAGTGTGGGTTGGAGGGGAGGGGGGTTGTGTTATTTAGCTAGTGATAGTATGGTTTGTGTGAAGTGTGTGTTGAATGAGGTAGCAATATTTTCGGAGGAGTGAGGTATGTTAGGAGGAGGGGTGCTGACTTTACCTGGGTGGAAGATGGAGTTTATGGAGGACCAGAATTGTTTGGGGCTGTGCTGGGAGGAGTCTAGGGCAGACTGGTAGTATTGGAATTTGTCCCGTTTTATTAGCTTTTTGACTCTATTGTAGTTCTAGGAATTTCTGTCTAGTTGAGGGAGTTTTGGTTTTGCGCCAGTGCTCCCAGGCTTTATCCCTGTTTTTCATTTCTGACTTAGTGGTTTTCTGTAGCCATGTGGAGGGCTGTGTTTTGGTTCTGCAAAGTCTTATGGGGGCATGGTAATTAACGCATTCCCTCTGGTACAACTCTTTTGAGTGTGTACCATTAACTCCTAGTGGGTGTGGCCTAAGCCTTTAAAAATTAAGTTATCACCTTACAATTCTAACAAATACTCATAGACAGAGGTCGGATATCAATACAGTTATGTTTGCCATCATGTATGCTTCAAGATAAAATATTCTGATATCTTGTATGTTGCATGATTTTAGAATTATTAATGCGATATGAACAAGTAATATTTGACGCCTAGAGAAGCAGTAGGAGGTAACTGCATATGCACCTGGAGGCATCACTTGGATGTAATTAAGGATGCTCAGGAAGGTAGTATTAAAACTTCAACTGCGTCATCAAGACTGAGGTACTTTAGAGGATGCTAGTTACATTCTTTGAGGGATGAGATGAATGTGAGAGGGTTAAAATTTATTTTTTTACATATTTGATGGTAGATGACAGGTTTAGCTTGGTATAGGTATTTTTTGAGTAGGAATGTTGGGGAGTGATCACTGAAGCTATCTGATAAACAGCCTGTTATATATGACTGGGGGCTCTTACTGACTAGTATCCAATCCAGAGCAGTGTACTTGGTGGAGTTTTTATTTATCCTGGTTGGTGACTGGACTAGTTGGGTGAAGTCATGAAGGTTTACATGATGGGTTGGATGGCTGCCAGAACAGGATTGCCAGTCAATATTGAAATCACCTAAAATTATAGTTCCTTGGGGGAGATGGTGGGTAGACCAGCTGAGGAGGTTTTCTAGTGGAGGGATGTTTTGGCCAGGTGGGAAGTAGCATCCAATTAAGTTGATGGTTTTGTTTTGGTTTATTTTGAGGTTGGTATATATTATTTCTTCATGACCTATTTGTGGAGCTGATGATTTTAAGATATGGATGTTTAAATACTGTTTAAATATTATAGCTACACCGCCTCCTTTCTTGTTTAGCAGGTCTACTCTTTGTATGTCATAACTGGTAGGGAGGATTTGCTCACTGGTAATGTGAGGTTTTAGCCAGGTTTCTGTCAGGATGACTATATCTGGGGAGTACAAGTCTATGGTGGCATGGAGTTCATGGACTTTGTTGGATATACTTCCAATATTTAGGCATAGTAGAAGGAAGTCACTTGGCTTTCTATTGGCTGTAATACGGGAGAAGTTGTGGTTTCTAGTCTGATTATGAGGATTGGGGTTGGAGATGGTAGGACCACGGTTGGGGTAGATGTCTCCACTTAGGGCTAGTTTTGATATGCATGAGGTTATTAGTTTTCTCAGTTTTTGAATGAGTTTGTTTATTAGGGAAACTTTATGATTGTGCCCTGTGGGTAATAGGTATGGTGGGAGGGTTACTATGTTAAGTCGTAGGGATGCTCTATGTTTGAGTAATATAGTTGGTAGAATATGCGGGGGTGCATAGGGATGGTTCTTGAGTTGGTGGGAGGGGAGCTGAGTGAGGGTGAGACATGAGTGATGGTGTGAGTAGTAGCACAGTGGTAGTGGTTGAGTGGGGGAATGATGGAGTTTTGGTAGGATTTAAGATATGCAAGGAGAGTGCATGCACTGAGCATAGGGAAGGTATGCTTGTACATGTTAGCTGAGGAGAAATGATAGTAGTGGGAAGATGGAGGAGGTAGTGTTGGGTTTAGCGCCGTGGTTGGCTATTGGAAAGATGGGTGGGATTTGTGACTGTAATAAAGGTAGGACCACTGGGGGCGGGAGGAAATACGGAGCAGGGTGGGGAGCGAAGTAGGTAGAGACCCAGTTAGTTGCTCTTATGAGGGGGCTGGAAACAATCAGGTAACAGAGTAAACTGATAAAATGAACATATGATAGTGAATGTGGAGACTCAGTGAGGTACCCTGTATTTCCACAAACTATCAGTTAGCTGTGCCCCTGTTCAGTCAGTTTTAATAAGTTCCAAAAAAGCCAACAACTCATTGGAATACACACGGCAAAAAAACACTTTAATACAAAATAGTAAAAATATAAATCATGTGAGCGCTTTCACAGAGTCCCCTCTACTTCCTCAGACATACTACAGTAACTGCTGCTCTTGTTTAAATAATGATACATCTAGGTCATATCCAATCAGTTAACAGCATCTTGATTGAATAAATAAAAGTTAAAGGCATACACTATGCAAACACTATCTAAACAATCAATCATATAAATAGTGAACTAAGAATATATGTACAAAACTGTAAAAACATGCTCTATTAAATTAGATAGTGGTAAAACTGTAAAATATATGTACAAATATTAGAAGATGTGACCAAACATAATAATCAATGTTTCAAAGCCCTGTTCCTAAGAAACAGTTTGAGTGATACCTTACTATTTAGTCCAGGTGGTCTGTCAGCCTGAAGCCTAATTATCCATTCTTGTTCTGAGGCTTTGGTCTTGTTGTTCATGTTCCCACCTCTTTTATTTTCTTGTATGATATGTAACACTAGAAACTTGAAGGTGTGTGTGGCTCCCTCCTTTATAACATACATCGCTAACGTACTTGTCTCTTTTTTATTTTTAATGTCCCTTACATGTTCTAGGACTCTATCTTTGAGTAGCCGATTAGTTTTGCCTACATAGTAGGCTGGGCATTTTGTACAGAAACCAAAGTATACAACATTCTTACTATAACAGTCTGTATAAAAGCGTGTATCAATGCAGAACTTTCTAGTCGGGTGTGTATACTGCCCCCCTCCAAATATGAAGGGGCAGGCTGTACACCTTCTACATGGAAAGGTACCTAGCCTATCAGACCTTGCATAGTGGTCTCCATCTAACTTATTATAGCACAACTGTCTTTTTAATGACATGTTGTTTTTGAAGGTAAACGATGGTGTAGCCCCTATAACACCTTCTAGTTCATCCACATTTAACAATATGCCCCAGTTATTTTTAATTATATCACAGACTGTACTGATATTACTTGCAAATGTTAATGGAAAACGTAATACATAATTATCTGGATTCCTGATTACTGTGGTACTGGTGGCATAGTTACTTTGGTTATCCTGGTTGGTTCTCTTCCTAGCATAATAGGGCTTGTACCTCTCTCTTCTCTTATTCCAGGTCACTTTTATTTGTTTGTCTATATCTCTGGCTTTATATCCCCTTTCAATAAATTGATGCTTTAACAGGGTAAGTGCCTGGAACAAACTATCATCATCATTATATAGCCTCATGCATCTAACTATCTGTCCTTTGATCACATTGGTTTTAGTGTAGTTAGGATGCATACTACTACTATGTAGAACATTATTCTTTCTAATGGGTTTCCTGTACATGGAGGTATGAACATAATTGAGTGTATCTCTTGTAACTTTTACATCTAGAAACTCTATTTCACTATTTGAGTATTTGTATGTGAAATTCAAAAAGGGGGTAATGGTATTAATGAAATTTAGAAATTGCTGCAAATTATCTTCGTTATCATGCCACAACAGAAAAATATCATCAACAAAACGTTTGTACCACATAATAGATTTAGCAAAAATGTTACCTGTCAAAATATTCTCAGTTTTCCATTGTACAAGTGCTAGGTTGGTGTAGCTATTGGCACAAGCAGTGCCCATAGCCACGCCAACCTTCTGTATATAAAACTTGTTGCCAAACACAAAGATATTATTTTCTAGGGTGATCTCAAGTAAGGTACAAATAAGTTGAATTTTGGTATTTTCTATCCCTTTTCTATTAAGTAGTTCCCTTAAATTGTCAATGCCCCAAGAATGGGCAATAACTGTGAAAAGGGACTCTATATCAAGAGTAACAAGCCAACATTAGTCATCTATACCCTCCAAATGTGCACTAAGGTCTCTCAAAAAATCTTTAGTGTCCAATAAAACAGTAGTACATTCCTTAAGTATAGGATGCAGGTTTTTCTCAACATATATTGACAGTGGTTCTGTCGCCCATCCCCGACTAGATACTATAGGTCACAAGGGTGGGCTTTCTATGTTTTTATGGACTTTTGGTAGACCATACATAACTGGAGTCACTGGGTACTCTATATTGAAATATTCAAAAAGTGGCTCAGAAATCATGCCTGTTATTAACATATCAAACAAAAAAACTTGCAGTCTGTAATGGCTTTAACATGAGTTGCAGAAATCTCACAATAAGTATCAGTGTTACTTAAATGTACTAACATACTTGCAATATATTTGTCTCTATCTAAAATAACAATTCCTCCATCTTTATCTGCTGGGAGTATTTCAACACTTTTAAATCATTTTAAGTCATTTAACGCTTGCTGTTCACATTCAGATAAATTATAAAAAACATTGGTAACTTCATTGCTAAGCACACTTCTTATTTGTTTTTCACACACATCAATGAATAAACCAATCCCAGAATTACTGGGAGGAACAAAAGTACTATTTTTTTTAAAAACATTATATTCATTGGATCCACCTTGAAAAATAGTTTTTAAAGTCAGTGGGGAGGGGGAGAACAAGGGTGTGAGCAGGCAGTTCCTTTGTACCGCTGATAATGAGCCAAAGCAAAGACAAGTTTGTGTTTAAGAAACAATCAGAACTGACCAAGGACTGCTCTGAAACTGTAAGTCATTTCCTAACCATTTCTCAGGTGGAAAAACAGGATAACCTTGTATCAGTAGGCTACTGTGGTCTCAGTTTAAATTAACAAACACACACTATTTATCAGTTATTGATACTGTTTGTTAACAGAAGGGAATAAGAGAGAAAATGGAACATGAGTGTGTGTGTGTTGTGGGGCTGCTTAAAAGTGCTCTCCAGGGGAAAATGAACATTGACTCAAACAGATAGACACATGCTCAAAGTTAACTTTGGCTGTTTGCAGACAGTTCAGACCCGGACTGCGCTTTTCTTATAAGAATGATAAAGGTGGTACGGCAGTTGAATACTTAAGAGTAGTGTTAGGTTCAAAGTTAACTTTAGCTGTTTGCAGACAGTTCAGAACCAGACTGCGCTTTTCTTATAAGAATGATAAAGGTGGTACCGCAGTTGAATACTTAAGAGTGGTGTTAGGTTGGAGAGACACTGAGCTCCTCTTAGGACCTGTAGCAGAGTGAATTGTAGAATTTGAAAGGCTTAATAGAATGTCATCAGCAAGCAACATCATTTCAAGCTGTAATTATATTGGCTTCTATACCTTTTATTCTAGAGTTTTGAAAAAAGACCACTAATAACTCTATAGCCAAGCCAATTGGTATAGGAGATAAAGGACAATCTTATTTAGTGCTCCTAATCAGTGAGATAGATTCAGAAGTAAAAAGACCTAATTTGGCTTAAGCTTTGTTATTGTTATATAGATTCTTTTAAGAGAGAGAGAAATTGTGTAGAAAAATTAGATATGTCTAATTTTTAAATAAATAATTCCATTTTAGGGATTCAAAGGTCTTCTCAGTATCTAAAATCACAAATAGAGTTTCTTCTTTTCTGTTGTTAAGAATGTCTATAACATTTAATGTTCTCCTGATATTACTTTGAGTTTGCCTCTTATGTATAAAACCAGTTTGATATGGATTAATCATGTGCGATAAGTGTTCTTTTAGTCTTTCCTTAAAGAGTGAGCTAGGTCTGTAAGTGGAACATAGTTGAACATTTTTGCTTTCTTTTAATATTGGTGTAATTAAAGAATATTTCCAGGATAGAGGAATAATTTCATTGTTTTGAATTGCTAAGAGAGTTTAGTGATAAGCTTTATAATAGGTGATGACAATATATTTAATATTTTGGATATTATTCCATCAGTATCAGGAACTTTATTAGCTTTGGGTTGTACTATTTTGTTATTGAATTCTTTATAAGCTATTTGGTTAAGAAAATTGTTTTTTTTGTTTATGCTGTAATCTTTTTCAGATATGCAAGGTCTGCACTTACATTTATATTTTATTCTAAATGTTCCATTTCCTGATTTAAAGTATAATGTTGTGTGAACATGTCAAAACAATCTCCAATTTCAATATATGTTTTATCTTTACTATTTTTTATCTCAGTGAATTTATTAGATTAAATATTAACTTTCTTGACAAGTTATGCATGTTTTTCAATGACATGGCAAATGCGGCCACTTTTATTTTTACTACTAAAGCCATTTTATGTGAAATAATTTCAAAATATTTTTTGTTTAAAATTTCAATTGTAGCTACTATGAATTTGTTAATACTTATATATCTTGCTTTAGCTTTATGTAATTCATTTGTAATCTCACTTGTTCAGATTTCTGTTCTATTAACTTGTGTTTATATCATGATGGTGATTTGCCAAATGTGCTACATCAGCTGGGTATAACAAACCTGTGCTTCTTATGCTTAATCAAACACTCTGCTTGTGCTATGCTGACAAGGTCATAACAAGGCCGAAATATGCATACCCATAGCTAGTGGGGTTTGGCTTTATTGGCCTGAAATTGTCCATTAAAATGACAAAACAAGTCATGGGCACTCAGAATCGCTAATTAGCTGAAACACCTGATATTCATAAGGGTAATTTGCATATATCCCATGTGCCTCTGATACAAGAGGTTTGGGAGGTCACTCAATGGAGGTTCTAGCTTTGCTGGAGTTTTCATTTTGTTTTTACTGATTGTTTTTTTTTCAATGACCTTCTCATTTATTGTTTTAGTTTATTGTTTGGGATATTTTTGCAGTGACCCTAATGATAATGGACATCAGCTGGATATAACAGCCCTGTGTTTCTTATGCTTATTCAAACACTCTGCTTGTGCTATGCTGATGAGTTCATAACAAAGCCAAAATATGCATATCCATAGCTAGTGGGGTTTGGCTTTATTGGCCTGAAATTGTCCATTAAAACGATGAAATGAGTCATGGGCATTCAGAATCGCCAATTAGCTGAAACACCTGATGTGCATAAGGGTCATTTGCATATATCCCATGTGCCTCTGATGCAAGAGGTTTGGGAGGTAACTCAGTGGAGACTCTAGCTTTGCTGGAGTTTTCATTTTGTTTTTACTGATTGTTTTTTCAGTGACCTTCTCATGTATTGTTTTACTTTAAGTAAATCCCAAACCATAATTGTATTCACTTTCTCTGTGTAGTTTGTTGTTATAAAAAAATATATTTCAACAATTAAACAGGGTTTATATCATTTTAGTTTAGCTACCTAAGCTGGTATTCTGGCTATAGATGGACGTTTCTTGTATATTGTTTCAAGTTTTCAGATAAGAATGGTATGATCCAAAATGGAACAGGGTATAATATTAAACCCTTATATTTTAGTCATTGTTTCTTGTGAGATTAATATCAGTTCTAGTTTGAGTACCATTGTTAAATAAATAATGAATACATTGTAATGATTAGTCTTTTAAGGAGACCATATCCTTTAACTTTAAAAATGTTATTCAGTTTTTGAGAGCTTTAGCTTTGGGAGTCAGTCATAATTTTCTTTTTGCTCTAATGTCTATGTTATTTAATATAACATTTAAGTCTCATTCTATTATCAAGTTACCTTTGTCATAATCAGTAAATACATCTAGGTATTTTTTGGCTAAATTTAAACTCATTCCAGGAATACAGTGCATATTGGCTAGAGTCCCTATTCTGTTATTATATTTTATTGTTATAAGAGATATTAATCCATCTTTATCTTCATATTTATATAGTAGTTGAAGAGATAATTTTTTCTCTAGTATCATAACACCTCTTCTTCTTGTTTTGAAATTAATGTCCAAAAAGCAAACCAATGCCCAGGATAAATGGTCAGTCCTCCAAAATATATTGAACAAAAGAGTAAAACAAATGGCAGGATGAGCCAAAACATGACTGAATTGACAAAATAAAATATTTTTTGAAGGTTAGCACTTTCACAGTCAGAATGACAACTTATTCAAAATAACATATACTCTTTAAAAATATATTGATAGCTTATTCAAATGCTTTATATTTTAAAATAAGCCAATCACAACACTAGAATATTTTTTTCACAAAGTGGGTGTCATACTAGAAAACAATTGTGCCTATCACATTCATTCTACATATCAAAATGAACCAATCACATTGGGTTACTCCCATCCATTCATATACATAAAATGTTGTCCAATCTAGGACATTCAGGAAGTACTCATCCATTATGCTTCTGCATAATGAAAATGGGCCAATCATGATGTGTGTCTCTCATTCATTGATATATGGCATATACATCTAGTCTAAAACTTTCAAAACATAAAAACTGCCAAAACCTTAAAACATTAAAAAGAACAAAAGTTGAAAAACATGAGCCAAAGCGCACTTCCAGTGGGTTTTTATTGTAGCTCCACGAACTTAGCACTTTCACCATCCACTAATGGCATCATCAGAGTTAGTGGAAACCATACACATACATTATTTATATACACAGTAATTACTCAACCTCCAATAAAAAACAGACATCATCATGTTAAAGGTACATCCCTAAATAACCAACTAAACCAGTACTGTCATCACATAACAACAATAAAATGACATTTATAAATGTTCCTGCCAAAATAAAAACTTTGTAAGGTACATTTGAATATAAAAAAAATTCTACATTCATATAAAATATTGTGGTGTATATAACAGATAAATAACTGTCATATTTATACAATCACAGTTTATTAGCTCTTCAAAACTGACCTTATATGTATATGGTCATTTAGACCAGGTAGAGAAATTGTGTTTAAGATAACCTGCAATTTGTATTCCAAATGTTCAACCTTAAGGTTGTCATCCTTCCTGTGCAGTTGTCAAATGGATGAGTCATAAGCTGACAAGTTATATATTGACAGGCCCATGGATTCTTTTAATATATAGTCTTAATTTTCTCTTACAGATAATCTTATCACCATAGACATAACAATGTTAGCTATTTAACTTTTGTATTATTTTATGTAACCATTTTGTCGTGTGCCTAATTTTGTGTGTGTGTGTGTGTGTGTGTGTGTGTGTGTGTGTGTGTGTGTGTGTGTGTGTGTGTGTGAGAGAGAGAGACAGATGGAACTTACACAAGTCAGTATACAGTACTGAGGAGCAGGCAACTGCACTTCTGACATTCCTACAGAAACTGATACCCTAGGCTCTACAGAAGGAGTTGTGTCATTCATGTGCAATGTACTATTTTTTTTATTTTATTTTGTTTTTTGGGTTTGTATTTTGGGTTTAGTCAAAAAAGCCCTGAGGAGGAAAACTCCAACATATTACATATTTTTTAAACAGACATTCAGTAACATACAAGAGCAGACATTAAGTAGCATACATTAACAATTACACTTACATTTGACGATTATAATATATTCATATGAAATAAAGGAAACCATGAAAGTATAGAAGATGCTTATGCATTTAATAGCTGTTGAACACTGAGCATTTGAAGAGGTGAATTAGCTGGTTTGTCACCCAGATAATAGATTGTGTGGTTAGTGATTATAAATTTAAAGAAATGGAAGTGCGGGAAAGAATCTTGTAGGGCTGAAAATGTTAACATTGTGGTTAAGAGGTGGGATATTAAGCAGCCTTGGAGATGTTTATATATATATATATATATATATATATATATATATATATATATATATATATATATATATATATATATATATATATATATATATATATATATATATGCCTGTCATAAAGTTTATACTAGAAGTATAGAGAGGTTGGTGAGCAGTCTCACAAAAACTATGTATATGGCTCAAAGATGCCAGTAAAACTAATCAGGTATTGCTGAAGACTGGACGTGGAGCATGTGATTCTGAATTAAGATAAATGATTTGATGATATAGTAAGCTGAAGGTTACAATAACTTTTTTCCTGGAGATATGCAGGATCCCATCCATCAGTTTAATAGCTGACTGTTTAGTTGTGATTTAAATGATTTAACCACCTGATGACTTTCCTTACTTTCAACTACCAACCCTACACAATACTGCTGAGGTGCAGTTCTCATATAGAAGCAAGTACATACTGATTATATTTGTTAACTGGAGTAGTCCATAAAGATGTCGTATTTTCACTTATGTTCAGGGCAGCTGGTTTCCAGATAAAGAATACAGAATTACGTAGTGAATGAAGTACAGATAACATCTGAAAATACATTCAGTGAACGGACTAAAAATAATCTTACATACGTTAGCATTATATTTAAACTACAGTCCTTTAAACCACCAAAGGACAAGAGACGTATCACTATATATTGCACAGAGGAATATAATGACCATTGTTAACAGAAGACAAATTAATCAACACTCTTGTTTGAAACTGCAAAAAGATTTCAAGAGGAAAGAAGTTGCAGAAATGAGTTCACTATAATATACAATTACCGCGGTTTGGGTGTTCACAACAGCTGACCAAGACTCAGGAAGTGAATGTTCTTTGGAGGAAGGGGTGAAGAGACCAGTCACTTTGACAACAGACAGATCAGTTATAGATAGACATACCTGGGTCATTTTTAAGATGCAAAAGATGTAATAATGGGGCACCTGCAATTTTGATAAGCAGAGATAGGGTAGCCAGTGTACTCAAATTGTTTGGAGTTGAGAGGAAGGCAGAGGACTGCATTCACAGTTGAAATGTCTGCTGTGGTTACAAAAATCAGTCTGTGAAGAATGTACTGATCTTCGATAAGAAGGATCTATTGTGACAGCCACTACCAATCTGTTTACCTATGGATGGATCTATTGTGAGAACCACTACCAATCTATTTACCTATGGGTGGGTTTATTGTGATGACCACTACCGATCTGTTTTACCTATGGGTGGATCCACTGTGGCAACCATTAGCAATCTGTTTACCCTAGGGGTGGAAGAAGACTGAATTCTCGAGCCTTATTTGTTCAAAATTCAACCTGCCAAATATTGGAGCTCTTTCCTAGGAAGTCCCTGTCAGGCAGTTGTGCTAACAGTGATGCCCTTTTTAGGGAATTTCCCCCTTCTTCAAATTAGTGTGACCATGGAGTTGGTATATCTAAGATCAGGGGGGTATGGGGGGTTATTGCCCCTGCAAACAATTAATTTATTTATTTATTTTGTTTTCAGAATGCAGTGTATGGATTCTGATCCTGAGCAGGTTTATCTTTGTCCACTTACAGTGTAAGACCACCAATTAAATTAAAGATGTGGGAGGCAAGGAACACTAAATGCTGATACACCAGGAAGGGGACTGGTCTGTCCAGGTGTCTGTGTGTGTAAGGGTCTGAAAGGAACTCTGCCTGCTGAAAAGGTGGGGTGCCAAATGTGTTTGGCACACAGTCTTTATGTCATACGTTTTAGTGGATTATACACCCCTACCTACTGCCTACACTGCAGGGTGCTTTTATGAGCAGCTTGAGTTAAGGATTTGTCTCTGTGCTCAAATATTCCATTACATCTTTTATGTCTCATACAGTCATTTTGTCATTTTTTTCACAAACTATAAGAAGACACAGAATCCCTGTCAGTGTAATTTGACTGGCTCCCAAAATGTGTTAGCCCACAGAACTGTAGTACCCTAATTAAATGATACAGGTTATGCTTATATAATCATAGCGTTTCAAACAATAACAAATATCCAAGATGTTTCATCATCATCATCATCATCATAATCATCAACCCCCTTTTTCCCATTTTCAACATGGGGTCAGGGTGTCTTGTTAATAGTCACCATCTCTCTTGTCTCAATGCCAGACTCCTGCCTTCTTCAACATTCATGTCTGACTGTCACAGATCTTCTCTTATGCAATCCACCCACCTCTTTGCTGGATGCCCTCATTTCCTCTTACCTTCTTCCTGTCTGTCCCAAATCTCCTTCACCAGATTGTCTTCTACTTTTCTGCACATGTGACTGAACCACCTTAATCTGTTCTCTTTAATCTTTTCTGTAACTGGGGGTACTTTGGCTTCTGCTCTTATGTCCTCATTTCTTCATCTGTTCCACAGTGTGCATCCTATCACTCTTCTCAGGCACTTCATTTCAATCACCAATAGCTTTTTCATTTGCTCTGCCTTTACTGCCCTAGTTTCTACACCATGCAGTAGTACTGGTCATACCACTGTTTTGTACACCTTACTTTTCAGTTTCCTTAGCATTCTTCTGTCATATACTCACCTGACACTATATGCCAGTTAGCTGCAGCCCCTCTGATTCTAGCTTTGACCGCATCATTCAAACTTTCCTTTTTCTCAAACACCCCTCCCACATACTTCAAGCTATTAACCTTTCCACTGTCTTCCCTTTCTATCTCAGTTCTCAGCTTCTTTTGATTTCCCCAATTTTCTGCCATTATCACTGTCTTATCTGTACTTAGTTTCATCCCATGTGCCTTCAGTTTTACATTCCATTCCCCTATCCTTCACTGAAGTTCTTTCTCAGAGTTTGCCTGTAAAGGTACATTATCTGCATACAGCAACTTTATTGATCTGTCCACTGGGACCTGTTTGCTAATCTAGTCCATCACCAATATTAACAGCAATGGGCTCAGAGCTAAACCCTAGTGCACACACACTCCCACTGGGAACCCATCTGTGAGACTGAACACTGTTTGTACTTGAGTACTGGGTCCTTGTATATAGCCTGCACTAATTCTACCTATGTTTCTGGGACTTCAGACTACCACAGTCCTGTCCACATCAGCTTTCTTGGGACATTGTCATATGATTTCTCAAAGTCTAGGAATGCCCAGTTAGACTCTTTCCTCATCTCAACTATTTGTCTCACTGCAAACATCCGGTCAGTTGTGCTGCTTCCTGATCTGAATCTGAACTGCTCATCTCCCATCTTTCTTTCTACTGCTTTGCATATTCATTTAACAGTCACCTTCTCCAGAACTTTCATTCAATGTGACAAGAGTTTGATGCCTCTGTACTGCCCACAGTTGTAGATTACAAAATCCCTTTGTTGCTGTACACTGACACAAGCATACTTATTCTCCAGTCATGTTTATCAGTTATAAAAAGTATTTCAGCACATGCTGTGTCTTCATATAATTGTGGACAGAATTTAAATCACTTTTCACCTCAGCCCCCAACAGATATTTATATGTTTAAAGCATAATAAAGCCCTCATACATGTGCATTATGTGTTTACAGTAGATTCTAAGGTTATATCTACACTTGTCATTTCTTTTGCCTACTGGTACACCTGAAACACTTCAGTTACAGTAGAAAGACATGCATACATTTATTTTCATATGAATTTTCATATAAAAACTATAAAATATTTATAAATATATTCACAGAATCTGCAATAGGTTCAAAAATACTGATATACTAAAGTACTTCAATATTTGGATTACTATTGGAATTTTAGTTTGGTGTATTATTGGAGTTTTATTGTAAAAGCAAAATGAGCTAGACAGTAAATGTTCTTAACTAGAGTGGCATTATTTATCTTATAATTTTGTTTTACATAAGGGTTTGCTATACCGTTTTTGAAAATTAAAAAAAATGTGTGTCTATTTAATATTCTGTATGTAAGTGATGTTGATTTAATTTCTAGAATACACATTTTATCTAAAAAGTTCTGGCATAGTGACTTTGTGACAAAAGCATATATATTCTTATTAAATAATGAATATTAAATAATGAGCTCTAACTAGTAAAATGATCATGAAACATTTTCCTTGTCTAAATGTAGCTTCAATGGAAATAAAAAGACTGCAAGCACAGAAATACATTTAAGTTATTAATATTCTTTTGTTTAGCATGAACCTTTGCACATCCCTATTTTTAATACTTGAAAGCTTACTGTCTGGCTGCTGGGGATCTTGCAGAGAATTTGGATGCTAAAAAGCTTGAATGAGAAGCCCTGATGCATTGCCAGTCAGAGGTGAATGTTTTTACTGGCTGCCAAATTCTACTCTGTATTCAAATTCTGTCAAGATGGAACTTTGGCCAGGTTTCAATTAGTATATCAAAAATTGCATGCAAAAGGAATACATTTCTTTTACCAGTAATGAACTTTATATGATATAAAAGTAAAGCCATTTCTTCCTGAAGAAAGTAAAACAAGTAATTTTATAGGAATGGTAATCTTGAAACCCTGGCAACAGTGAAAAAGCTATTACTATTAATAAACCTTTATAGCATCCTTTTATGCATTAAACTTTGCAGGTCACAGAGGAAAAGATAGCATCAGAATATACAATCAGTAAAAATCGTTTTTCTTTTTTGTTTCTTAAAGTGACAGAGCCTTTAAAGCCCACATCTGATAGTTTTTGATTTATGCAACGCATAGCATGAACATTAGAATCTGCTGGATGCAAGATGTATCGAACTCTGAGGTAATTTTAAATGCATCCCTTTCATTTGTGTGGGTAGAGGGTACCAAAAATAAATGTGGAGTAATGCAATATTTTCAGAGATGGAAATTTCCAGCTGAGTCTTGATAGATAACTTATTGCAATAAGTTTACAGAGATTAAATTACAACTGAGTCTGATAAACTAATTATTCAGTATTGCTAAATATGAAGACCGAGAAATCTAGACAAGACCAGCTTGGATCTTTGGGTTGGCTTCTATTCTTAATGGATAAACCACAGGCTTTAATTAACCAGTAAACTCTCTTGCCGTAAATTTCACATTAACTGCATATAAATGATACATGCAGTCCTCGAATATAAGTAATTTTTGTGAGCTTTAGCTGTTTCTGTCATGAGTCTGACATATGTTGCTAAAAATGTATTCTCGCAGTGCTTCTGATACAACTTCTTACAATTTCTGAATTGCGCATTCTTGTTATTAGTCAGTTGATTCAAAACAATGACTGACACTTTTAAGAGTTTTGGTAATGCCCTTTTCTCTTTCATTAAGGGTCTGTGTTCAGATTTTTTTCCTGTCTGTCTTCATGTAGCTTTTGCTATAGCCCTTAAACCATTATTTGTTTAATGCTCTGGCTACCTTTCATTACATTCCCCCTTGTAGATACAAATACATTGCACTGTGGGGAAAAATCCAATCACTGAATCATAGACTCTATAAAAGGGTAAACATTTCCTGTTTTCCACCATCAGTGTTTTTTAGTACATCCAAGTTTATATTAAGTCTTCTTTCTTCCTTTTCCTACATTGATGGCCTATCTGAGGTCATCTGCTAAGATATCCCAAATTTATTTCCATGTTGGTGTTGGCATATACATTTCTCTGCCAAATACGGAGATTAGATGCACAAAGATGTTCCACATCTGTTTACTAATAGCTGGCTTGACAAAAGGAGAGTCAGTCAAAAGCAAAGTGACTGACTCACTTTACATTGTGAGCATTTTTCTGAGAATACAAACTCCCATATCCAGTGGGCTCTAATGCACCTCAGGGAAACAGGCAAAAAAATCCTGATTATACTGATGTGTTTTAACAAAGGTAAGTTTTAGACAAGAAGCAATAGTAGGAATATTATGGTATGTAACAAATGTATAACTAACAGGATAATACATTAAGTTATTCAACGCTAGTGCAATATTCTGACTCCTTTTAGCCAAGCATTTCTCCCATTCCAGAATCTGCTCATAGCACAGCCATGCTGACATATAACACATCAAATCACTCTCACATGTTAATTATTTATAACATCAGATTAATGCAAAAACTGTGGTAAAGACTATGTCTGCTTTACTTCATAAAATTATCCATAGAGCAGTGATGTGCAGCCTTTTTGTGGGGAGGGCCACTATATGAATTCTTAATGCAGCTGTGGGCCACATCAAAACATAGTAAGTTATTACGAGTTAACAATAGGTACATGTGACTGGCATTTTTACTTAAGACAGCAGTCATAAAATTGCCTGTTTTCTACATCAACTTTGCATTTAACTTTATTCTGGCTTGCAGCCATGACTTATTACAAACTCTTGCAGAAAGTTGCTACTATAAATTATAAACAAGAAAGAATAGTTACTTCTGTGGCTAAAATTAGAGGTGTGTGCAACTGCAGTCAATTTGGTAAGTAAGCACGTGCTGGAAAGTTTGCATGACTGGAATAAGCCATAGTATTTTTTCACTTTTTTTTATTTTTTTGGTTACTCTCTTGGGACCTGATGGCATTGCATGGAGGGCCAGATTTGCCCCCCAGGCCGGTTGTTGTGCACCACTGCCATAGAGCATTAGATGTTGCAACCTAAGATAATGTCACATCAAGAAAAAAAAGGTTCTATATTAGAATGCCGAAACCTCACTTACACAAATCTCAAAAGGCCGACACATAAACAGTGAACCGGAAGAACAGCGAACGTTCTTAAGCGCGAAATTCAGAATATTGAATTCCTATAGTTGGCCAACTCCACCGCTTGCTACATACTGCCTACCCAATCAAAATAAATAATCCACACTTCACCCATATGTACACTTCACCCATATATCCCATATCCTTATCAAATGTGCATTATACACAAATGTATCTGAATATAAACAAACATCACCCAAGTACGGGAAAAGTGTAATTTATGTGTCTATTCGGCTACAGAACTGTAGTACTATATATGCACTTAACTTAACCTTACTTCTAACTCTAAGGTATAGGTTGAATGTATTACTATATAGGCACTTACTTTAACCTGCACTCTAACCCTAAGGTCAGTAACTATTGCACATTTATGTTAGGCAGCTATACTGGATAAGGGAATCTCCAACTGACGTTTTACCTCACTAAACATGGTGTGGACAACTAGGGCACTTCAGTATTTCGAATTTTGCACTTCAGGATGTTCGGTGTTCTTGCAGTTCACTGTTTATGTGTTGGCCTTTTGGGATTCGCATAAGTGAGGTTTCGACATTCTAATATAGACCCAAAAAAAAAAACATTATCAGTTGTTAAAAGAGTAATGTTTCAGCAGTAGAAAACATGGAGGTTGAAACCCTTATCCTTTATAATATTGAATGAATAAATGGATAAAATAAATAAGTAAGTACATATGTAAATGAAGACCACCAATCTCCAAATCCTGTGTAGGTAACAGTTGTATATTTGCATCAGTCTTTAAGATGTTTCATGGAGCCATCAAAAATATACAATAGCAAAGCACAATATCATTTTCCTTTGTAAAGAGTGTACCCAGGCACAAATGAGGATCATGTGTCTTCAGTTTACACCATTAATTTCTTAATTTATCTAGATATTTCACAATTAGAAACATTTTTTCTTGCTATTCAGCCAGTCAGTTACTGACCATTCCTTCTACAAAGAAAAGTAAAACTAGCCCAACTGTTTTGCAGGCAGGGTGAATGATTTCTTTGTCTCTTCAAAATGAATAAAAAGTTCTATTTGTTTGTCCTCTACAGGTTACTAGGATAATCCTAACGTACAGAAATACTTTTACTTAGAATTCCTGGAGATAGAATCTCCATGAATTAGAAAATAACAGACAGCAATAAATAGTAAAATGAGAAAATATTTAAAACAAAATAAGGTCACATGAAAAAACAATAATTACAGAAAAAAAATGAACCTTAAAAGAGTAACAGAATAATTGATCAGTGAAGTATTGCCATGGACATGTGTTACTGTTTTCAAAATATACAGCTAGTTTGTTTTCAAAAATAGAACAACGAAAACAGTAACTAGGAGAAAAGTGGCAATAAGAAATAGATAGGTTACTGCAAAAGTTATGATGAGATAAGAGTTTAACAGACTCTAGAAAGTAAGAGGTACATAGGATCAAAATTCAATTCAAGGAGTAGTTTTTTAATAGATATATGAGACTGAGCAAAGCTACAGAAGCAAAGAGAGAGAATTAAAAACCAAAAGGCCAGATTGAAGTAGATCTGGTGATTGCTAGGGTAATTACCATGTTCGAGTTACACAGTACCCTCTATGTCCACTTCTGATCATGATAGCTGTCTAAACGCATTAGCTGAAATACTTATTAAATACACTATCTTTCTGCTGGTGGGCTTCAGGTGTCCATCAATAAACTGGCTGACCTACACAGCCAATGATCAACAGGCCCAGTAATTCCTTGACATTATAAATGTTAACTTCTTACAAATAGATAACCATCCTACTAGGGGCCCCAATATCCTTGACCTAGGTCCTTAAAAATAGAGTAACTTCTTGCACATCATCTCCATATGTATCATCTTGCCTTGTTAAATCAGACCAGTGGTACTTCTCCTATAAATAACTCCATGTTATGAAACTTCTTTAAAGCAAGCCTTCTTCAGTTACTTGATGACCTAAATACATTCTGCTCTAATCCTCCTATGATGGGCTTCCTTGGTAAAATTACTGCCTCTGCTAAGACTTCTTCTCTCATTTTAATAGTAACATTGATAAGGCAGTCCCTAGCTACACTAAATATAGTCAGAAATTTTAAAACAAATCACAGTGGTGGAATAACTGTATAATAAATTACATAAAATAAAGAAATTGCTTAATACATATAACAGGTCTCATTCTGCCTATCTTAAGGCCATACTTAAGTGAAATAATTAAGAGCTTCAGGAAATTAATATGAAGCTCAAAGCTGAGTACAAACTTAAAATAGTCAATAAACCAAAAATTTCAAATATTTCTTTAATTTATATAAGGAAGTTAAGAACTAACACCCACCAATATCTTAAGCTAGTCAACAGTAATACTGCTATCTCTGACAAAAATGAAATAGTTAATATCCTAGCTGAAAAATTTATTTTATTTATTTATTTATTTATTTATTTATTTATTTATTTATTTTACATTTTTTTACCAGGATACTCCGACTGGATACATGTCCATTTTCAGCAGAGGCCCGGGGAGAAAAGCTCCACATAGACAAACTTACATAGATTACACAGAAGTTAGCAAACAATTATAAAAACAAAGTGATTATATACAATGGGTTAGTAGTGTTCCCTAGTAGGAACTCACAATTCTCATGGACAGACAAAAGTAAGAGACATCAGATTGGAAGCAGAGCTTGGTGATGTAGTTACAAGTTATGATAATTGCAGAATATGCTTTCAGTTTATAACTTAATCAGGGTTGGTACATTGGTATAGCCAATTCACTTTGAGATACTGTTTGAGATTTTTTTAAGAGACTTTTGGAGGATTGTAGGGTTATATAGTTTGGCAACGAATTCCAGGTTTTGCCAATGAAGTTAGCAAACAGGGATTCACCAGCAGAGTTATTAGCTTTGTGGGTTTGGACCAGTAGGTTATCGGCTGACTGTAGGGATCTTAGGTTGCTATATGGCTTAATAATATTTTTAAGTGAGGGGGTATCCTCAGGGTGGTACAAAATTTTGTGCGCTATTAAGAGTTGATTGAATTGAATTAAGCTGGGCAGTTCTAGCCACTCTAGTTGTTTAAGGTTCTGGCAGTGGTGGGTTCTATAGGTGGAGCCAGTGGCGAATCTGGCAATATGATTGTAGCTATGGGACAGCTTACCTAGTTTGGATTTGTTGAGGTTTGAGAGTACAGGCAAGGCATATAAAAGAGTAGAGAGTAGGTATGATTGAGCGATTGCAGTCCTAGCCAGTGGGGTTAAAAATGTCTTGTTTCTATACAGTGATCAAAAAAATGTCTTGTTTCTATACAGTGATCCAAGCTTCTTATTGATGGTCTGTATGGTTTTGTTGACCTGTAGGTCAAATTTGAGATTATTGTCTATGATAACCCCTAGCAGTTTGGTGTGATTATCTGGGGAAATAGTGGTACCATTGTTAGATGTGACAGAGAATGAAAGTGTGGTGGATCTACTAGTGGGAGAGAAGAGTAGAAGTTTAGTTTTATTGGGGTTCAGAAGTAGGTGTTGGTTGGTGAGCCAGTTCTCGATAGTGTTAAATGAATTTTGGGTTAAGATTTGCAAGTCGGATGGGGAGGTGGCTGAGCAGATGAGAGTGGAATCATCTGCGTATTGAATGCAGGTGGATTTAGGGATAGCAGTGTGGAGGTTGTTGATAAAAATAGAGAAGAGTAGTGGACCTAGTGTGGACCCTTGAGGGACACCAAGTGTGACATGTAACTGGCTGGAGAGATTGCCCTGCCATAGTACCGCCTGCTGTCTACCAGTCAGGTAGAACTGGAACCACTGGATAGCAGGCTTGTTGAGGGAAATAGATTTTAGTGAAAGAATGAGAAGTTCATGGCTGACCATGTCAAAGGCTTTTGATAGGTAAAGAATGAGGGCAGAGGTTAGCCTATTATCATTCCTATTTTGGTTTATGGCAGTAGTAAAGGAAAGGAGGGCTGAGGTGGTGCAGTGGTATGGCCTGAAACCATGCTGGGAGTAGGATAGTAAGTTATTCTGTGAAATGTATTGCATTAGTTGCTTGTGTACACATTTCTCCATTATTTTGGCTAGTGGGGAAAGAATGGCAATGGGTCTATAGTTGGATATGTCTGAGGAGCTACCACCTTTATGGAGTGGGATGATGTGAGATATTTTCCAGAGGGAGGGGATAGCATTTTCGGATAAGGTTCTGTTGATGAGGATAAACATGGGATATGCAATGGCATCTGGAGCTATTTGTAGGTATTGTGCAGGGAGGAGGTCAGCAGTGGGGGTGGTAGGTTTTAGTTTTTTAGAAGTCTTTTGTTAAAACTAGTGGATATTGGTTGGAAGCTAAATTCCGGGTGATTATTAGGTAGATTAGGCATGTGGTTTAAGTTTGCTAGGGATTGGATTGTTTCTGTTTAAAAGTTATTAAAGGTGCTAGCTATGGTCTCTAGGAACTATGGGTGTAGTTAGCTGGGGTTGGGGTGTTGGAGTGACCTGGACAAAGTAGTTGATTTAAGCCTGCCCAGAACTTTTGAGGGTTGTTGTTGTGTTTTTGTAGGAGATTTTGGTAGAAGCTTTTTTTATCCAGTAAAATAGATTTTTTTTGTATCATTCCTGAGTTGACAATATTTTAGATGGTTAAGTGGGGCTTTGATTGTTCTCCAGCTGGCCCAGGATCTGTTTCTAGTTTTGATTTTAGCTTTGGTATCTTTTGTGAGCCATGGTGCTGTATTTGATCTAGTTTTTATTGTACGTGCTGGAGCATAGGAATCAAGGATACTTAGGAATTTAATGTTAGAGTGATCTATGGCCTCCTCTAATGTTAGATTTGTTTAGTTTTGACCAGTCAACTGCTTTTAATTCATTTTGGAATATAGCAGCATCAAAGTTTTTTCTGTTTCTAAATGTTTTATATTTGGGCTGGTGAGGGTTTCCTGCCTTGTGTTTTATGATATAGGTTAGACAGTGGTCGCTGAGGTCATCAGAGAGAGTACCAACTGTGTACAGTTGGGGTTGGTTATTAACTAGGATCCAGTCTAGGATACTTTCCTTGTTTGTTGGTTTGTTTATCCTAGTGGGAGACGTTATGGTCTGTTTAAACCCAGATAAGTTTATATGAGAGAGGCGGGGTCGGAGGAGCAGGGGTGCCAGTCGGTGTTAATATCACCAAGAACTATGGTTTCTTGGGGATAGGTAGCAGATAACCAGTAAAGGAGATCTTCTAGGGTATGTAGGTTGTTGCCTGGTGGAATGTATGCACAGACAATGTTCAAGTGTTTATTTTGGTTAATCTGTAGCTTGGTTATGAGGAGTTCTGCGTTATTGAATTGGGAGGTTGAATGGTGTCTCTGTTAATGGCTAGAGTAATATTGTAAAGGACTGCTATCCCACCTCCTTTCCTTGTAGCATGGTCTAACAGGTAAATATTGTATCCTGGAGGTAGTATCTCATTGTCAGTAGCACTGGGTTTTAGCCAGGTTTCCATAAAACACATAATGTCTGGGGAGTGGGTTGCTGGGAGTGCGTGTAGGTTGGGAATCTTATTGTCAATACTTCTAATATTTAGGTGAAATGTTAGGAGGGATCTAATGGGAGTATTCATTGGTAGCATGACTGTGGGGGTTGTGGTCGAGGAATGGAGGTTATTGGGAGTGGGTGGGCCAGGGTTGGGATGAATGTCTCCATGTGTTATAAGGTTATAGGGACAGGATATTCTGAGCTTTAGGAGTTTGTTTATAAGCTGTATATACTCTTTGTCTTTAGGATTATGTTTTGCGGCTGTACAGGGGTGGTATTTTATAGACGGTGGTATATTCGGTGTGCTGGGGAAGGTTATATTCAGTGTGCTGGGGAAGGTAAAGTGTTTGGTGTTATGTGTGAAGTCGTGGGTGTCTGTTTGACCATTTGGGTAGTGAATACCATGGTCAAGTGTTTGTTCGTAGGCAGTGAGATCATAAAATAGAAACAGTATAGGCATTTGGGTAATTATTGTCTTTTTTCTTGTTTGCATTTTGATAGGGGGCAGGCCAAATTTGATGGCGACTCTGCTAACAGGGTGTGGAAGAATGAGAGAGAAGGAAATGGGTTAAGGAGGCAGAGTTGCTCAATAATGTGTGAGGTGCTGATTGGTACTTAGCAGGAGGGGAGTGGCAAGGGAGTGGCAAAGTCTGGTTTAAATTTAACACTAGTGGGAGTGGGTGGAATTTGGGGGCAGGGAGGGGAGCAGAGCAAGATGAGTGCAGCGAGGCTAACACTGACTCTGAGAGTTACCTTGGGCTTTTGGTTTGGTTTGTATGATTTTATGTAAGCAATGTTTTTGGCTGTACTTTAATTTGTTTTATTCTTTTTTAATTTTACACCAATTTTCAGGCTAATTTTAATTGTATCCTAGGGGTAAACCAGCAAATGTAGTCAATAAGGAGGGAGCGAAATTACTTTACCAAATTAAAAAGTTAATGCTTGGGACTGGAACACTGTGTGAGCATCAGGCTGATTCAAAGTAGTATAGCCCAATCTAGTGGCAATTGGCTAGAGCCCTTCACTGTTGTTGTGCATACACCATTAAGCCTCAACAGTTTACAAAAACTAAATTGTAGTTCACCTATTACAATTGAAAAGCTGGAGGGAGTCAGGTTATTGCTTCCCAGAGGTTTTACTTAGTTAAGATAGCCAGCTTCAGTGGAGAAGGTAGAAATTGCTTTATGCAGTGAATCCAGGGGAGTCACTCAGGAAAGAAACCCATGCAAACTGAAAAATAAAGGTAAATAAGGCAGAATTAGTGCAAAGGTTACAAGAACGTGAAGTGGAGAGCATGCAAGGAATAGAGCTGACGAGTAAAATTAATTATATTGCATGCATTATAATTAAAATTGATTATAGTGCATACAGTATCAGTTCTGTAAAACCACAGACTAACAGCAGTAACATACAGCCTCTAAGTCCAGTGATAACAGCTGTATACTTCAGTAAATACACATAGGAAATAATGCACAAAGCAAAGTATGGCTGTTTTAGAACAATAATTCTAGAGCTATGTTATTCAGTATGAACTAACAGTAACATGAACTGCGTTCACTTAGCCTTCTATAAAAGCAGTTATAAAGTCCAACCTGTAAGTCTTCTAAGTACAGTAGCATGCCATAGGAATGCTTACAAATGTAATCAGAACATGAATGACTTCTACAAAACAGTTAACAGGATGCCTGCCTGATATTCAACAATTAAAGCTCTACCTTCATAAAACAAGATAAAAAACAAGCAGTTTGTAAGTTAGAACATTAGCTAGCTCTCAAAACATATAGGAGTGCTGAACAGCAGTTACAGTTTAGCACCATCAAATACCTCAGTAGTTAACAGTAATAACCAAATAAATCAGCAGCTAACAGTAATAAGAGGACAGTAATGCAAAGTAACTTACTTGCTGTGCAGGCACAACGAACAGAGAGGTAGGAAAGGTACAACAGCTACAGGATGAAATGAATGTGAGTCAGGTAGTAGAGAGTTTGATTAAAGATGGCACCCTAGGAGGGGGCTAACTAATGAAGATAATCAGGGGGTGGGGGTGGGAGTGGCAGATAGGGAGAATGGAGAAGAGAGCAGTCAGGACAGGATTAAGCAGGAACTTATGGATCCCTCCCCCACAGGGAGAAGGGCTGAAAAACTATCAGTATAAGGTGAGAACTGACTCTGAGAGTTAACTTGGGCTTTTGGTTTGGTTTGTATGATTGTATGTAAGCAATGTGTTTGGCTGTACTTTAATTTGTTTTATTCTTTTTTAATTGTACACCAATTTTCAGGATAATTTTAATTGTATCCTAGGGGCAAACTAGCAAATGTAGTCAATAAGGAGGGAGCAAAATTACTTTACCAAATTAAAAAGTAAATGCTTGGGACTAGAACACTGTGTGAGTGTAAGGCTGATTCAAAGTAGTATAGTCCAATCTAGTGGCAATTGGCTAGATCCCTTCACTGTTGTTGTGCATACACCATTAAGCCTCAACAGTTTACAAAAACTAAATTGCAGTTCACCTATTAAAATTGAAAAGCTGGAGGGAGTTAGGTTCTTGCTTCCCAGAGGTTTTACTTAGTTAAGATAGCCAGCTTCAATGGAGAAGGTAGAAATTGCTTTATACAGTGAATCCCAGGTGGGAGGAGGGGGTCACTCAGGAAAGAAACCTGTGCAAACTATTACAATTGAAAGGCTAGAGGGAGTCAGGTTCTTGCTTCCCAGAGGTTTTACTTAGTTAAGATAGCCAGCTTCAATGGAGAAGGTAGAAATTGCTTTATGCAGTAAATCCCAGGTGGGGGGGGGTCACTCTGGAAAGAAACCTTTGCAAACTATTACAATTGAAAAGCTGGAGGGAGTCAGGTTCTTGCTTCCCAGAGGTTTTACTTAGTTAAGATAGCCAGCTTCAGTGGCGAAGGTAGAAATTGCTTTATGCAGTGAATCCCAGGTTGGGGGGGGGGGGTCACTCAGGAAAGAAACCCGTACAACAGGCACAACGAACAGTGATTATGCAACAAAAATTGTGTTTATTTTTTTCCTTGCCATTCAGTCAGTCAGTTTCTGACCATGCCTTCTAGAAAGAAAAGTAAAACTGGGCAAATTGTTTTGCAGCCAGGGTGAATGATTTCTCTCTTGTGTTGAAGTAAATATAAAGTTATATTTGCTTGTTTGCTTTGTACAACTTACTAAAACAATCCAAACATACAAGAATGCTTTTAGTTAGAATTCCTGGAGAAAGAGACTCCATAAATTAGAAAACAACAGATGGCAATAAATAGTAAAATGATTACATTTGGGAAAACTATTAAAACAAAGTAAGGTCACATGAAAAAGCTAATATTTACAGAAAAAAATGAAACTTATAAAAATGAAAAATACTTGATCGGGGAAGTATTGTCATGGACATGTGTCACTGTTTTCAAACTATAAAACTGGCTAGTTTTCAAAAACAGAACAGTGAAAACAGTAAACAGGAGAAAAGTAACATTAAGAAATGCACAGGTTATTACAAAGTTATGGTGAGAAGATTTTAACAGACTATAGAAATTAAGAGGTACATAGGATCAAAAGTAAATTCAAGGAGAAGTATTTTAATAGATATCAGAGACTGAACAAAGATGCAGAAGCAAATAAAAAAGATAATTAAAAGCCAAAAGGTCAGGGGGAAGTAGGTTTCATGGTGACAGGGGTAATTACCATATCCGAATTACACAGCACCATATATGGCCTCTTCTGACCATGATAGCTGTCTAAACGCATTAGCTGAAATACTTAGTAAACACACTATCTTTCTGCTGAGGGACTTCAGCTATCCATCAATAAAATGGCTGACCTACACAGCTAATGCTCATCAAGTTAAGTTTTTCCTTTACATTATAAATGCTAACTTCCTCTTACAAATAATTAACCATCCTACTAGGGGCTCCAATATCCTTGACCTAGGTCCTTAAAAATATGCTAACTTCTTGCATATCTCCATATGTATCATTGTGCCTTGTTAAATCAGATCATCTGTGACCTTTTCCTTTAAAACTGGTGGTACTTCCCCCTTAAGTACCTCCATGTTTAGAAACTTCTTTGAAACAAGCCTTCTTCACTTACTTGATGACCTAAATAAATTCTGCTGTAATACTCCTACAGTAGGCCTCTTTGGTAAAGCTACTGCCTCTGTCTCAGGCTTCTTCTCTCATTTTAATAGTAATATTGATAAGGCAGTCCCTAGTTACACTTATTATAGTCTGATTTTTAAAACCCAAACACTGTGGTAGAATAGCTGTATAAATAAATTATATAACAAAATAAAGAAATTGCTCAGTACATATAACAAGTCTCATTCTGCCTATCTTAATGTCACACTTTAGCAAACTAGTTAAGAGCTTAAGGAAGCCATTATGAAACTTAAAGCTGAGTATAAATTTAAGATAGCCAATATTATTTATTTATTTATTTATTTTATTTTATTTATTTGACATTTGTTGACCGGGATAGTCCAACTGAGCTACTGCCCTTTTTCAGTGGAGGCCTGGGGAGAAAAACTTCATATTACAAAATTAACAACAAATTATATAACAAATATAAAAGTTTCAAAATAAAAAAGTGATTATGCAACAGCTATTACAGCTACAAGAAAGAGATATCAGTTCTATAGAGATTAACAAAACAAGTATAGATGCTTTAGTATTGAGACCAAGTAATTGCAAGAGTCTGATTTAAACCATCAACAGTAGATAAACTGAGCAATTTAAAGGCAGCTTGAGTTAAGGTTACCAGAGGTGTAGAACTCTATTGTGAGAACCAAAGTAATAAATAGGACACAGGTGGTAGGTTGCAAGTACAGAGCTGTGTGGGATGATAGACAGAATTATGAGAGTACGAGGTAATAAGAAGAGATAAATTTAAAGAAGATGAGTTAATGGGAGGGATTAGGTGGATATAAGAGAGGTAATGTAGTAAAGTATGAGGGGGTGGAGGGGCAGTGAAGGGGGTCAGGTAGGATGATTACAGTGACAGATCAGGCACTGGGAAGGTGGTTTTTGAGAGCTTTCTTAAACTCATGGACTGGGTTGATATTTCTGAAGGTCATGGGAAGCTTGTTCCATGATAGAGTGGGGAAATACCTGTATAGATTCTGGTCAATATTTTTTTAGGTTTATATCAGAGCTTTGTAGAAGTTGAGTGGAGAGCATAAAGGGAGACCAGTGAGGAGATGTTAGGGCAGGATGAGGGCTTGAACCATTGGTCCCTGTTGGTACGTGGTTTTGTTACTTGAGTTGTTTTATTCTGAAGTAGTATTTAAGTATAATAAAAAGAATGAAAGTGCTTAATAACATTTTATTCCAAGTCTCCTCTGTGCTGGATGCCTTTGTAGAACTTATATTATTTTTAACCAATATCCTAGATGACAAATGTAGTACAAATTGTACTCACCCACAGTTATAGCTATTCCACACATTACACAATCACAAGCCTTCTCAAAAGTTAAGAATACCTTATCTATGGGTCCTCATAATATACCCATTTGCCTAATTAGAAGTGCCAAATAGTGCCCACTAGGCTAGTAGCCTCTTTATAGGGGAGACCAGAGGTGTTTTTTATACTACTAGAGGAAATTTGGCCATGGCATTGGGGAACTTCCCCTACTTGTTATGGCACTCACTGTCCATAAGTTCAACAAGTGCATACATTTCGTTCCCAGTGCATACCAGCTGGCAGGATGGCACCATGATCACAGCTAGTGAGGTTGGAGTTGAGGTAAAGGCTGGCTCCACAGAAGAGTATGAAAGTAGTTGAGAGAGATTTTTGGAAAAAAATGGAAATGACAGAAGGTATTGTGTAAGATTTGGAGGAGCCATTTCAAAGGGATTTATTTAATAGTTTGAGGGGTGATGAGTTATTGCAAACAGATGTTGTGGTTACACCCTTCAGTCTGGCGGGTTGTGAGAGGATTTATTGATGGACTTGATGGAGGAATATGAACCAGAGAGTGGAAGTGATTTATTGTGGGGAGAAATTATGGAGTATATCCAAAAAGGAGTTGGAATAGATAAATAGGAAAACTTTTGCAGAAGCAATGAAGAAAAAGAGAGAAAAGAAAAGAGAAAATACAATTATGGAAAAAGTAGGAAAAAAAACTACATAGTACGTATACAAAGTAAAGAAGGAAAAAGATGGACAGGTATGTAAAATGGGTCATAGTGACGGTGCATTTCAGAATAAAGGCACAAGACATAAGAACATTTATTTTGATAAGAAAAAAAGGGGCATACTGTGACATTTTTTGAGACGGCTGCAGAACAAGAAACTTTTGTGGAAGACTATGGTAAGAGTTAAGGGACCTACCCAAGGAATAACTATATTGCTAAGACTTTTTATTCTGAAACACAAAAGAAGGTACATATACAGTTTTGAACAGAGACTGTACAAAACATTTATGAAAGAACTTTTTGAAAGAGTTTAAAAACATGTCAAAAGCATTAGATAGTGGATTATGGACTGGGGTATGGGATATCAATGTTATACTGGAAATAGAAAATTATAGTATTATACATACTCCAAGCATGATTAATGCTGAAAGAAATAGAGCTGTTGAAAATGTTGACGGGCAATCAAAATATGTTTTTGTTTTTGTGGAAAAGAACATTTTGTGGGCAATCATAATAAAAAGAAACATTTTTTATATGAAGGATTTGAACATAATGCAAAAAATGTGAATGGAATGTTATAAATATAAACAGAAAGGGCATTTTTCATCAGATTGTAAACAAGAACAAAAAGAAAAATATATGTTTAAAAGAAAAGTAAATGATAATGAAAGAAGCAAGGAACAAACACAACAGGATGAGCAACAGGATGACTGTGTAAAATGTTTAATAATGATATACAAGATTCAGAAACAAAAAGAAAGAAAAGGTGAATTAGAAATTCATTCAGAAGTTAGTGATGAGAGAGATAGTGACTGGAAAGCAGTGAAAAAAAAAAATTCTATTGGAAAAACAGTGACTGATAGTAAAAGAAAATTTCAAGGACTAGCATTAAAAGCAAAAAAGAAAGGACATGGTTTAAAATACATACTTTCATATAGACTAAGAAGAAGAAACAAATCTTAGAATTTTATCAGTTAATGTTAATAGTATGAAAAATAATAAGAAGTATAGAGGTATTAGAATGTTGTTATGCATATGAAGTATATATGTATATATATATATATATATATATATATATATATATATATATATATACACACACACACAAAGAAAGAAAGATTGCAATCAGAAGACATATGGAAAGGTGGCATAATCTGGAATTTGGGAGAAGAAACTTGTTCATGAATAGAGGTACTATATACTACAATAATTGTGATATTAGATTGTACTTTAGAAAGATTAAGATGATTATTATTAGTAAACTTAAGATTGGAAAATAAAGTTTATAGACATAGCAGGATATACATATGTATCATATTAAGAAAGAGAAAGGTTGTTTAAAGACATATTAGATTATTTAATAGTTAATATGGATATCATAGTTATGGGAGATTTTTATTGTGATTTAAGTGATAAAAAAAGATAGACTAGATAAGAAAATAATGCGATTATGAAATGTGGAACTCTGGTATTAGGGAATATACATGCTAGTACATATAATAAAGAAAATGTTAAAACAGAGATTAAGTTTTAGTTTCTAAAAGTATTGAAATAATTATAAAAAAAGCAGTAGAAACAGTATCTTCAGATCACATGGCAGTATGGGTAGAAATGGAAGAAAATAAAAAACATATAACATTTTAAAAAGAAATTAAAAGGATAAATGAGAAAATGTGGAAGTGGAAAGAAAAGGGTAGCATAAATTATGGAAGGACCATATAACTATGAGAAATTGTTATAATAATTGGACAGAATGGTAGTTGGTATTTAAAGAACAATATGAAATAAATTATTTACAATGGGAACATGGATTAAAACAAAAAGAAAAACAAAAATATATGGAAATGTAGAATAAGGCATTAGAAAGTTTGGAAATAAATGAGAATATATATTATAGAAAAGAGGAAGAGATTTATAAAAGAAGTCAAGAAAAAATAGAGGGACTGTTGCATATATGAAGATATTTTCTGCAAGGAAAAAAGGAAAAGGTATTTCCATTTAAGTAAAATGGTACAAGAAGAAAGTAGTATAATGACAGAAATGAAAACTAAAAAAGGAAACAACAAAGAAGTATTATGGAAATTGTAGTGCAGTGTATTAAAGAAATGGTAAGGAAAAAGAAATAAAAAATGAAAGTAAATGGAATTTTAAACAATTTATGAAAGAAAGAAAGAAATAAAGTTATGGATTAACAGATTACCTTAATAAAATTAGATATGGTGATGAAGAAAGTAAATCATAATTCTTCAGCAAGTTTAGATGGTATAGGTCATTTAATGTATAAGAATATGGAGCCTTGGCAAAAATAAATATTGATATGTATATTTAATGAATGGCTAAAGAATGGTATTTATTATACACAAATATGTAGTGGTATCAAGAAATTTATATGGATGAAAGAGAGAAAGATGAAATGAATACCTGGAGACCAGTCATATTAAATAATACTGATTATAAAGTATTTATGAAAATAATACACATAAGAATAGATAATAAGATACATAAGGTGCTAGAAGATAGTATTTATGGAGTTAAAGGAAAAAGATGTCAGAAAGTATTAATGATTGTTAGAGAAATGTGACAATGTTAAAAAGAAAGTGATGAAGCATAAATATTGGTAGGAGATATAAATGAAGCATTTCTTACAAGAGATCATGATGTGCTATAGAAAATAATAAACTGATGTAATTTTAGTAAACAAATATAGAAAGTAATTATATCAGTATATAGAAATAGTAAAATAAGGGTTTGGATAGATGATTGGTTAAGTGAAGAAATAGAGATGAATAGTAAATATGCCAATTATGATGTTGGGAGACTTTAAATGTAATTTAAGAAAGATGAAAGGGAAAATAGCACAAGATATAAAAATATTCTGGTCTGTAAATAATGGTAGATTAAAAATAGGTAAAGAGAGAAAATATAATTATAAGAGGGGGTTACTTAAACAGAGACTGTTTATATTTTGTTTATAGATTACATGAAAGAAATAAAAGATAAAATTATGGGCAATAATAGGAGCAAATCAAAATATAATGAAAGAAGGAAATGGGGTTAAAAAGACTGAGAGGGAAAAATGGCAAGAATGGGATGTCTTTAAAAGAAAAGAAAGCAACTGTGGGAAGATCATGTGATAATGAAGCCATTTGATGTCAGTTTGGCAAAGTAGTGGGTGGTTTATAAAGAAAACTTTTAAAAATATACTTAAAATTAGAGATAGGGCAGCAGAAGAAGGAAAAGATTATATATAATAAACAAAAAGAAATTTGTGAAAAAATAGTAGTGAAAGGGTCAGGAAGAAGTCTTGAAGAAGAAAATTCTTCTTTGTCTTCACTTTATAGCATCCTGTAACTCTTTCCTCTCAGTTATTTATTAGTAATCTCGGTAGCGCATTCTGGGACTGCGTAATGCTGTAGTGTAATAAAGTAGTTAGGTCGGTGTTCTAGTCCCACACTTGCCATGTGTGTGTGGATGTGTCCCCGTTTGCCTGAGGACTGAGTAATGCTTTTGCCCCTTTTGGGATGTACCTTACCCGACACCTGCAGCAACTGGAGAGACCCGAAATGTAGATCACCAAGAGGATCATGGACTACAAACAGATGTCCTATACAGCTCGACTAAAGAAACTCCAGCTCTACTCAGTTGCTTACCACCTACTCAGAGGCGATCTATGCCTGACATACAAAGCCATGTCAAACCCAGAATTAATGGACATGCTCCAGTTCAAAAAATCCAAGTCCCTTAGAGCTACACGCTCCAGGGACCTAAACCTCAGCACAAAAATAAATAGGACATGCTGGAGGGACAGATTCATTTCCCAGAGGCTCCCCTCACTCTGGAATAGAATCCCAATTCATGTTAGACATAGCCCCTCGCTCACCCTCTTCAAGCGAAATCTTGACGCGTGGATGGGAAATCGCAAATTCACCCCTGGGATCTCTTCTGTGTCCCTGCCAGACAGAGGCACAGTAAACTAATCTTAAAAGGGTACCTTCTGTGACCTACTTTACAGAGGCACAGTAGGCTAATCTAATAGGGAGGTGGAAGCCAAATACACTCTGGCTAGGCTTATAAATGCCTTAGGGCAGATAGCCTAGTATCTACCTATGAACCTATGAAAATAAAGTATATGGATATGATACAGGAAAAAATAGAAAAATTATATTTTGACAGAAATATTATTTGAAAAGTAATTGAGATGTAATGAAATAATGAAAAAAATAAATGTAATGAAAGATGAAAAGGACAGCTAAATATAAACAAGAGGAAATTATGGATATAGTTGAAAGGCCTGTACAGAATATGTATGAGAAAAATGTGACAGGGCTGAATGGAAATTAAAGAAAATAAAACAGGAGGTCTTGGAAGAAAAAGAAAAATAACTGAGAGGAAAGAGTTACAGGATGCTATAAAGTGAAGACAAAGAAGAATCTGCACCAGGTCCAGTTGGATTAGGATATAGTTCTTATAAAGAAATGTCAGATGATGAAAAATATGTTTTCTGGAAATATTAATTGATGGGGAGCTATAAAAGAAGAAGGAATTTGTAAGGGAATTATACATTAACATGGAAAAAGGGGAAGGGAAGAAATAAAAAACACGGAGACCAGTTTTTGAGGGGGAAATACTAACTATAAACTGTTTATAAAGAGTATTCAGAAGGAGTGATGTATGTCATGAAAGAAGAATTTAATGAAGGGGTGTACTGAGTTAAAAGTAAAAGAGTAAATGAAATACTAATGATGGTTAAAGAAGTGGTTGAGTGTAGAAATAAGGGAGGAAGAGAAGGAATGTAGCTAAGGCATTTGATAGTATTGATCATGGGGAAATGTTGAGTATTTTAAAAGACTACAGGATCAGAGAAAAAATAAGGATGGTGAAGACAATTTATGAAAACTCTCATTTGTGTCTATGATGGTGAATGGATGTGTAGGAAAAAAGATAAAACATGGTAGAGGAGTAAAGCAAGGTTGTTCATTGAGCATGTGGTTGCTTGTTATGGTAATGAATGAAGTTAAACAAACATATAGATCAAGTTCAGAGGATGGTAGATGGGAAGTTAAGGAAAGGATAAGGTTAACATTAATGTTAATCCAAAATGCACCAACTGCCAGCACTCAATCTTCTGTGAACTATTCAATAAAAAACACCATACAATAGTCAAATATCTTTATTAACTTCTTCAATAAGCATACCGGTTTCAGCTATCCAGCCTTCTTCAGTGCATAACATATACAACTCCCCTCAACACATACAGTTTAAATACCCTTAACTACTTTGTGATTGCCTATAAAGAATCATTCAGTCTTGGAGGAAATAAACCACCCAATCTAATGATCCAGCCCTTCTCCTTTTTATCTAAAATATCATGCCATCCACATTTATTATTACGATTCAGGATAATTGTATCTATAATAATAAATTGAAATTTAGCAGTATTGTGCTTCCTAGTATTTTTATACAAAGCATTTGACATTTTTGAAAATCTCAGTTACTCAAATGTTCTGAAATTCTCAATTTAAATGGACATGATGTTTGTTCCACATAAAATGCAGAGCAACTACAGGTGACCAAATATACAGCCAATCAGTGTTGCAATTCCCAAAAATATTGATGTCAAACACTTTTGAAGTATTACTTGAAGAAAACTGTTTTGTTTTATTACCCTCATATTTGCACAAACTACAGTTTCCACAAGGTTGACACCCTTTGATAACCTGCCCACTTAAAGTGAGCTGATTAAAGGCTGGGTCCCCCCATCACCCTTTTTATGGTTATTGAACCAACCCCCCATTGTTTTACCTTGTCTAAATGAAAATAAACATTTGGCCAGTAACAAGAGAAAAAACAATCCCAAAAAGGTAAAAAACTAGTAACACAAATTAACACAACCCAAAAGGTAGGATAACTCAACTTCGGCTGAAGTGTATTAAATCGTTTTATTGCATAAACACAAAATAAACGACTAAGCGCTTTCGCCAAAAATAACTTGGCTTCTTCAAAGTCATTCCAATAGCATTAAATGCTGATTTAAATACAATACATTACAAACAATCATACCAATCACAAATGATTGCATCAAAATCCCTCCCCTTAAATCACAAGTAAGTTAAGCTTCTAAAAGATGTATATGCAATAGCGATAAATGATTGTTTTACTCAACAAATAAAAAATGTAAACACTTCACTTTCTCTAAAATAACTAGTTCAACACGTCAGAACTAAAAACAAATTAGTTAAGACATACCTATTCATAAAGTAAGTTTTTTGTTAATGTTCAAGCTGTAATTCCTACTGATGGTTAAAATGGCTAAACTATTATATAATTCCGTGACTTAGCAATATTGGATATATCCTATAACATATTAGCTCTCTGTTTTAACACTGGAAGAAATGCTATACTATTGTTTAAACCCAGTGGATAGGTGGCATTGAGTCTTAACTGCCACAAACATTCCTTATTCTCATTTTTAGCGTGTGTCACATTCCCCTTTCATTAGGGAAGACCCTGTCTATGATAAAAAAGATACATTTTTTGAAATTAGAGCAAACTCTGCTGTGGGTATATAAAGCATGGTGTACATTTTTCATCTTATAGGTTCATAGGTTCATAGGTTGATACTAGGCTATCTGCCCTAGGGCATTTATAAGCCTAGCCAGAGTGTGTTTGGCTTTCACTACCCTTTTAGATTAGTTGACTGTGCCTCTGTATAGTAGGTCACAGAAGATAGCCCTTTTGAGGTTAGTTTACTGTGCCTCTGTCTAGTAGGGACACAGAAGAGATCCCAGGGGTAAACCTACGATCTCCCATCCACTCATCAAGATTTCTCTTGAAGAGGGTCATTGAGGGACTCTGCCTGACATGGATTGGGATTTTGTTCCAGAGTGAGGGGAGCCTCTGGGATATGAATCTGTCCCTCCAGCATGTCCTATTTATTTCTGTGCTGAGGTTTAAGTCCCTGGAGTGTGTAGATCTAAGGGATTTGGATTTCCTGAGGTGGAGCATGTCCATTAATTCTGGGTTAGACATGGCTTTATACGTCAGGCACAGATCGCTTCTGAGTAGGCGGTAAGCAACTGAGTAGAGCTGGAGTTTTTTTAGCCTAACTGCGTAGGGCATCTGTTTGAGTCCCTTGATCCTCTTGATGAGGTACTTTTGGGGTCTTTCCAGTTGCTGCAGGTGTCAGGTAAGGTACATCCCAAATGGGGCATTGTATTCAATTATGGGCCTGATGAGTGATGAGTAGAGGGGCACAATGACCTCTCTTGATCTAAATGTGAACCCTTTCATGATAAGGTGGGCTATATAGAAGGTTTTTCTAACCACTTTGGCAATGTGGTTGTCAAAGAAGAGATTGCTATCTACTTGGGTCCCCAAATCCCTAATTACTTCTTCCGTATTTAATGGATTTCCACCTATGTGGTAATTTGTGGGCACTTTGTTTTTCCCAAAGGGGATGACTATGCACTTTTTGGCATTTAGCTTTAGGCCATGGCTCTGGCACCAGTTATCCGTCTCTGTGAGACCCTTTTGGAGGATGCTTGTGTCAGTCGGTGAGTCGATTATGGCACCCAGTTTGCAATCATCTGCGAACTTGGTCAGCCATAGTCCTCCCATGTTAGCCTGTACCTCAGAGAAATATATACCGAACAAGAGAGGTCCCAGGACTGAGCCTTGTGGGATGCCACTTGTAACTGGTTTAGAGTCTGACATGGCACCTGCAATTCTGACCATGTGGGTTCTATCCCTGAGCCAGTTTGCAACCCATCTTGTGACATAGGGGTTGATATTTAAGCTGGTGAGCTTATTTATGATGCTCGAGTGGGGTATTGTGTCGAAGGCTTTTGCGAGGTCTAGGTAGGCTGTGTGGACTACCTTCCCTTCATCTATGGCCTTGGTGACTGTTTCAAAGAAGTTGACCAGGTTCAAGAGGCAAGATCTGCCCTTAACAAAGCCAAATTGGGTAGGATCCAGTGTTTGGAGGTTCCCAATGTCTTTGTTTATGAGTTTCATGATGATACGCTCCATAGCTTTGCAGACCAGGCTAGTCAGGCTTATAGGGTGATAGTTTCTGGGGTCCGTTGTGGCACCACCTTTGTGGAGTGGGACCACTGTTGCTTTACGCCATTCCTTGGGTACATGTCCTGTAGTAAGGCTGATTGAGCAGTGACTTTATGTGAGGGTTCAGTTCTTCTTGGAGTTCATGTAAGACGCAGCCCGGGACACCGTCCGGTCCCATTGATGCTGTGTTTTTTGCTTTGGAGAGGGCAGCTCTCACCTGTGCATCTGTGATGTCAGGGAGGCTACACTCTGTTGGGATAGACATTTGCTCTTTTGGGGGGGGAAGGGGAGAAGTTTGCACTGAACCTGTCTGCCAGGATGTTGGCAATGTCTGTGGGTTCAGTGTATTTTTTGTCATTTTGAACTAACTCAGAGCATATCTGGGAGTTGCCACCCAGGTTCCTGACTTAACTAAAGAAGGCCTTGTGATCATCTTTAGCATCTTGTGCAATTTTTCTTTCGAAGCTGGCCTTAGATGATTTTATGAGGGATCGTAGTTTCTTGCTAGTACTTATCAGAGATGCCTTCCCTTTTTGGGATTTTGCTCTATCATGTAGTAGCTTCCTCCTTCTGTTGTATAGCTTATTTATGGCTGGGGTCCACCAGACAGGTCTCCTGCCTTTGGAGGAATGAGTCTTGGTTTTATTTGGGATAGCACGATCCATGCATTCCTGTAGGTGTCCATAGAAAGCGTTTGTAAAGGATTCTGTGGTTTGGGCATATTTTCCACTGGCCCGGGGGCTTTGAAGGATTCCACCTCAGTTTTGAGAAGTGTGAAATTTGCTTTTGAGAAGTTCTTCACCGTGGTTTCCTTGGCTGGGGGTGGGGATGGGATATGAATGTCCAGTGAGATTAATTTATGGTCAGATCTTACCAATGAGGGGTATACCTCTGGTATGGAACATAGAGTCCCCATGTTGGTGATGATCAGGTCCAATATGTTTTCCCCTCTTGTGGGAGTGGTGACCAGTTGTTCCATAGCATTTGAGTTTATAAATTCTAGGAACCATTGGGCGAAGGGTGTTGGGGCTTGAGTAGTGCTCTCAGTCTATGTTTGGGTAGTTGAAGTCACCCAATATAATGGAGTCTGGAGAGACCTTCATATTCTCCAGTGTTCTCAGGAAAGCTGAATGGGGTTCCTGAGTTTGGGAGGGTGATTTGTAGCAGGCTACAAACTGAAAGGCAGTTTTGCCCACTGTTAGTTGCACATGGATGGTCTCCGATGCTTCATGCAGTGCCACTAACCTGGAGGTGTGGGTATCTTTGATGAATATGGATACTCCCCCTCCTTTTGTGGTTCAGTCCGAGTTTTGGGGCCGAAAAGCATGGTATGAGGTATACCCTGGTAGTGCTGGGGTGCTCTCGGGAGCCTTGAACCAGGTTTCTGTTACTGCACAGATATCGATATTCTCCATACTGAGGAGAGCCTCGAGTGCGTGCATCTTGAGGTTTAGACTTCTGGCGTTGAGCGGCATTACCCTTAGTTTCTTTTTCTTTGCCTAAAAAAGGCACTATGGGGGTGGCAAGAGCCTTAGCCAGTATTCGAAAGCCCAGGGGTGACAGGTGCAAGCCGTCCCTAGCGAAGCAACGTGGCTTGTCGAGCATGTCATCCCAGGCTGACAAACACTGGATCCCCTTTGAATGACACCAATACTTTAGCCAATTGTTAAAATTGATCCTTTTGTCTTTATACTGTGGCATCATTCTTGGTGAGGGTAAGATGCTATTCAAGGTCAGGGTCATACCAGCCTGGGCTACATGATCAGAGAGCTCCTCTATGTCTCTTTTCATGTAGTCCAGGGAGGTACGTCTCAGATCATTCACACCAGCATGGACAATGATGGAGTCATATTTGTACTTGCTTTGGAGTGACCAGAGTGCTTGTGTTATGTGGCGGATCCTGGCACCCGACAGGCAGCTTACAGTGACCCTCTCCTTGTTCAGCCTGGTGAGTGGGACGTCAGTGTGTCTGACAATAGAGTCACCTATTACAAGTGTATTAGGTGTGTTGTTTAGCCTTAAGGGCTGTGACTGTGTGGCACACTGACTTTGTGAACTATGTGATACGTGTGTATTGTGGGGTAGCGATTGCTTGGATGTCTGCTTTGGAGGTCTCTGCTGCTTGGGCAGATTTTTATTTAGAGCCTCCGAGTATGTTTTTGTGTGTTTATGTGTTTGGTTTTCTGTTGCGATAGGTCTATGTGAGACTGGATTTGTGGTGTGTGTGGTTACCTTCTCCTCCTGACTGACTGCGCTAGTATTGGGTTGAGAGAGCTCAGCCTCCAGTTTGGTTATATAGTTGCATCTCTCACATATATTTGAGCTTGTTGGGAGGAGGAGAGGGTGGTCTGTGTACATAAGACAGTTGTAACATTGCCTCAAGATTCCCAGATTCACCAGATGGACTGGAGAGTAAACCCGAAACTGACTTTTGGACATGCCAGAATAGTATAAGGAACTACTTTTTACTGATCAAAAAGGACCAATAGGGAGCCAAATACTTAAAGGGAGTATAAGAGGGTGCAGTGCTTTAGTTTATTAGTGCTTACTTATAAGATTACTTATACGAGCAACTGCAGGGCTTTAGAATGAAAATAGAGTGCTTACTTTGAGATTTAGAACAGTTCTAAGGCAAAAAGTGAAGAGCAGACTTTGTGGAGTCGGGAATAGTTTAAACCCATTTAAGCGGCGCTGCTCGATGCTGCGCTATGCGCAAAATCGTGCAAAACCTCACAAATGCGGGTTCTAAAGCAGGGAATCTGAAAGAGATATGAATTGACCCAGAGCGGCCAATAAGCTACTAGTTTCAGGGCTGAGACCACTCCTCCAGGGACAGATAGGCTCTCAAAGCTCCCCACTCTCACTGGTGAACAGAGAAGCTTCCTCCTATCCAAATAAGGATATGGGCAACACAGGAAACTATACCACAGTCCGGAATTCAGCAAAACCTGAAATCTGGACTAATCTAGTTCAGCAAGGGTGGAAAAAGAGAATATTTTTTTTTTGTTTGTTTTGTTTTTTTCAGGAAACAGCAGAAAAACACACAGAAAACACTGTAAATGCTATAAACAGGCTAGCGCACTTTAGTCTGTAGCCTACAACAGTTATACAATACAAAAATGACTTAAATTGATATAAAACAAGTGCAAAAACTGTAAAAAGCAGAAAGCAAATGCAATTTAAACTTTTTGAAGCACAGATCAGTTAGAAATTCGCTTTTTAGGTGGGAAAAGGCAGTTGGAGCAAAAAAAAACAGAGAAAAAAATACTTAAATCTGGAAAAGTCTCTCTTGGGTCTCTCTGTTGCCTGTATCACTCTGCAGGAGACCACAAGGAGCTGTGTGGAGTTGTATACTGATGCAAACCACACAAATGTGGGTTTTAAAGCAGGGAAACTGAAAGAGATAGGAATTGACCCAAAATGGCCAATAAGCTACTAGTTTCGGGGCTGAGACCACTCCTCCAGGGACAGATAGGCTGCTCAAAGCTCCCCTCTCTCACAGGTGAACCGAGAAACTTCCTTCTATCCAAGTAAGGTAATGGCAACACAGAAACTTGTAACACAGCCCTGGATTCAGCAATAACCTAAAAACTTGACTGTACTAGTTCAGAAAGGTGGGGAACAAGTATATCATTTCTTTTTCAGAAAATAGGGCAGAAACAATCAAAATTAACCCAAAAAGGCCAATAAACTACTAACTTCTGGGCTGAAACCACTCCTCCAGGGACAGATAGCCTGCTCAAAGCTCCCCTCTCTCACTGGTGAACAGAGAAACTTCCTTCTATCCAAGTAAGGTATGGCAATACATAAACTTGTAACACAACCTTGGATTCAGCAATAACATGAAAACTGGACTATACTAGTTCAGAAAGGTGAGAAACAAGTATATATATATTTTTTTTACAGAAAATAGAGCAGATACAATCAAAACAACACTTTACCCAATTAAGACTGTTCCAGCAGTCTTCAATCACACAAGTTCTAACTGCACAGTCCTGCCACTAGGGTACAGAGAAACCTTCTCCAAAAAAGACGGCCTGGGTCCGTGCACAAGTCATACAAACAAAGCTAGATCCAGCCGGCCTAAATCTAGTCTATGCTACAGCAAACAAGGTGTACTGATTTCAGAAAGAAACAGTTCAAGTAAGCATGTGCAATAAGCCTTTAACCAGAAATTCCCAGCTCAGAAGGGCAGAATCTAGCCTCTCCTCCCACAAGAGTGCAGACCACAAACCTTCTTAATGTAAAATAACTGGCCTGAAGCTCAAGTCCTTAACCTAGAACTAATACACTTTTAGAATAACAGACACTGAGCCTTCAATCAGCAGTTCCCAACTTAGAAGGATGTATGCTACATGTCCTGCCACAACAGTGTAGACCACAAACCTTCTTAATGTAAAACAACTGGTTTGAAGCCCAAGTGCTTAAACTAAGGGCCTTAGGATAACAGTTACAATTTAATCAGGCTACTACAAGCAGTAATAAAGGCAGCATAATAAATCTGAGTACTTTTAAAAGAGGCAAAAGCAAAGTAAGGTA
Organism: Protopterus annectens; assembly: GCF_019279795.1. Classification (NCBI taxonomy): domain Eukaryota; kingdom Metazoa; phylum Chordata; order Ceratodontiformes; family Protopteridae; genus Protopterus; species Protopterus annectens. The sequence continues at coordinate 497,187,079 of NC_056747.1, read as the reverse complement.
ATAAAGTAGGAAGAAACACAAATACAGTAAGGCAGATGAAGTGCAAATTTTTTTTTTTTTTTTGAGATGGAGGAAACAGAGCAGATTAAGATACTATAGGGGAATGCCCTTCCCAAGTGCTCTCTCTGTACACCGCAGAGGAGATGGGACATCTTGATAGCCCTAAGGTGTTTGGCTATTCTATCCCTCAGCCTACGTATAGTTTTGCCCACATAAAATCCTTGGCTACTAACACAGGTAGCAACATACACCAATATGTTTGTATTACAACTACACCTACCTGGGCATGAAAGAGCCAAGTCATATCCTTGTATAGAAACATAAGGTCCATCACTGATGAATTTGCAATATCTACATGCCCCACATTTATATATAATGGACTTATGTTTCTTGTTTTTTTTGTCCTTCATGGATGTCCTTGATATTTCTGCCTCTACTAAACCGAATCCTTGGTGTAGAGCCTAAAATGTCTTTTGTTTGTTCAGTCATAGTAATCTGCCAAGATTTATTAATGGCAGTAATGATAGATGAAGTTATATTATACAACGACCCACCATTAATATTCCAAAATGTGCACGCTGATTGGTCAGCGTGCACATCGTAAATCAGAGTTATAGTAATGGAAAAGGTCCAGTCACCCGGACTTTTCCCATTAGTATAATTCTTTTTGTTTTTTTACAGCAACAGAGAACACACGATCTCCATTGCTTTTTACAACCTGTCTCGTTATGTTTAACATAGCAAGACACTTTTAAAAAGCAACGGAGATCTTGCTTTCTCCGTTGCTTTTTTCAAAACTGTCTCGCTATGTTAAATGGGTTTAACATAGCGAGACAGACTTTAAAAAAGCAACGGAGATTCCCCGTTGCTTTTTTTAAAGCTGTCTCGCTATGTTAAACTCCTTTAACACAACAATACACTTTGTAAAAAGCAACAGAGATCTTGCTTTCTCTGTTGCTTTTGCCCACAGCTCTGATGTACTGCGTAAGTATACACATGCGCAATACATCAGAACTGCCGCAGAATACCAGACAGCTGCGGAAGGGCAGCCAGGAGGCATTATACAATGCCATTATTTAAGAAAAGTTTTTTTTTTTTTCTTAAATAATGTCATTGTATAATAGCAATAACCCACTTCTGGGTGTAGGTAATGCTGGATTTACCCATGGTTGTCTTTGTTTGGTCACTCGGGCTTCGCCCTCGTGACCAAACTACACCAACTGTGGGTAAATCTAGCATTACCCACACTCAGGCATGGGTTATTGCTATATGATTGAACCTTAAAACTAGTGATTCAAAACTTTTAGTACGCTTAGCTGCTAATATATTTCCCTCTTCAGAAGTTAAGATGGGCTGGAATGTCATAGTTCTTTTCTTCATTACCTCCTGCTTAACATTCAACAATAATTTTAAGGGTTACCCTCTTTGCAAAAACATCCCTATTAATACGTATAACTCTTCCCTAAACTTGTCATTACTCACTAGGTGGGAAAGTCTGACTATTTGGCTTTTCATTATACCTTTCCTTTGGTGGTAGGGATGACAGCTATCAAAATTTAATAGGGAGTTTGAGAAAGTTTCCTTCCAATATATAATACTTTCTAATACTCCCTCATTTTTAGTGAGATGGATGTCCAAAAAAATCAGTCTTGTTAGAGTACCAGTGGCTTGTAAATTTAAAAAAAATATGTGGTGGTGTTTAAATATTCCACAAACATATTTGTCTTATTCTCATCCCCATTCCAAAATATTAAAATGTCATCCAAATATCTATTATAGAGTAGAATTTTGGACATAAAGGATGAGGAGAAGATAAATGTTTCTTCTCAGAAAAGGAGTACCAAATTTACAAATACGGGGGCATATCTTGCCCCCGTGGCTACTCCTGCAATCTGGTGGTAAAGCTCATCTTCAAAGCTGAGAAAATTGTTTGTAAGAACTAATTCCATTAGAGCCATCAGTATATTAATTTTGGTTTTGTCTATCAATTTATTCCTGAGTAGACTCTCCCAAAAATATGTCAACCCTTCTTTGGGTATGACTGTTAATAAATTTGACATGTCAATCATCAGTAAGGTAAAATTATTTGAATGCCTAAGTGTTTTAACACACTCTAAACAATGCCAAGAATCCTTAAGTATATGTTCCACACCTCTCATGACCACTTTGGCTATTTCATCCACATATGCTGCAGTGGGCTCAGTTTTTGAGCCCTTTGTTGCCACAACCAGTGTGAAAGGAGGGTTCCGAAGATCCATGTAAATTTTGGGAATCCCAAAAATCACTGGCATAGTAAGATGTTCTACACTTAGGTATCTAAATTCATTCTGATCAATTGCACCCTGAAACAATGCATCCATCAAATATAGGTCAATACCAGTATAAACTATATTGACCTTGTTTCTTGTAACTCTTGTATGCGGAGGAGTCATTTAGAATATCATAGATTTTGGATGCATAATCTATATAAGTCATAATAATGACCCCCCTTGTTGGGTTTCATTATTCTAAGATCTCTATTGTCAGCCAAATTGTGCAGGGTGTTCCTCTCTTCATATCTCAGATTGTCATTTCCTTTATTGTTCTTAGTCATTAATAGTCATTTCTTTTTCACAAAGTTTCTCAAAAATAGTAACTTCCATGTCACTAGGGGGAATAAACACACTTTCCTTTTTAATGTAGTTCTATCATTAGTGTCCTCTCTTCCATTAAAAAAAATCCTGAGATTTAATTTTCTAGTGTAGACCCTTAAATTAATGAGGACGTCTGCCACATCTAACCGAAAATTAGGTACAAATGTGAAGCCCTTTCTAAACAATTTATGGTGAATGTCTTGCATTCACAGGTCACTAAAATTGTAAATAGTGAAAATCATTCAGTCCTGGAAGAAATAAACCACCCAATCTAATGATCCAGCCCTTCTCCTTTTTATCTAAAATAGCATGCCATCCACATTTAATATTACAATTCAGTATAATTTTATCTATAATAATAAACTGAAATTAAGCAGTATTGTGCTTCCTATTATTTTTATACAAGGCACTTAACATTTTTGAATATCTCAGTAACTCAAACATTCTGAAATTCTCAATTTAAATGGACGTGATGTTTGTCCCACATAAAATGCAGAGCAACTACAGGTGACCAAATATACAACCCAGTCAGTGTTGCAATTCCCAAAAATATTGATGTCAAACACTTTTGAAGTTTTACTTGAAGAAAACCCTTTTGTTTTACCCACATATTTGCACAAACTACAGTTTCCACAAGGTTGACACTCTTTGATAACCTGCCCCCTTAAAGTGAGCTGATTAAAGGTGGGGTCCCCCCATCACCCTTTTTATGTGGATT
>NC_056747.1:497115335-497147388 GCF_019279795.1 Protopterus annectens | reverse complement strand
CTGTGCTGTATATTTCACAGGACCATCTCCCTCACTGCCAAAGATAACCACTGTGTACCCTAAGCAATGATGTTTGGAGCGCCACCTGTAAATTTGGTACTGTTTGGGACATCACTGAGCAAATGACCTTCCAGGTATGCTGCCCAGTTATGGTACTTTCACAGTTCAGATTCAGACACCTGAACTATGCAAGTTAGGGGAAGAGCAGGGCCCCAAAGCATTAAGACACCATTAACGTCTCAATGGTGGGAATTTGTGTATGGTGAACCGCAGCTGCTTCATCCTGCACAAATAGCTGATGGATCGTGTGTGTGTGTGTGCGTGTGTGCGTGTGTGCATGTGTGTACGTGTGTGTGTGTGTGTGTGTGTGTGTGTGTGTGTGTGTGTGTGTGTGTGTGTGTGTGTGTGTGTGTGTGTGTGTGTGTGTGTGTGTGTGTGTGTGTGTGTGTGTGTGTGTCTGTGTGTGTGTGTGTGTGTGTTCTGACATGGAGTGAGTCAGTGACTGTGTGTACTCCTCTTGGTATCTAAACTGCAGCCCAGGTGTTGGTGCTCTGCTGCATAGTATTTCCAACTACACAGTAAAATGATTCAGTCATACAAATTCCTAGGTAGTAAGATGTTGACCTTCAGGGAACTGGGGTGACTGTGAATGGGTACTTAGAACTCAGGCACAAATCAACATATTAGCACATGGCAATTTGTGCTTCATTACTATTTATTATGAATCCTGGCCCATATTTTATGCTTCATTTTAATATGTACAAGGAACTTGGCCAATTATATTGCTCATTTACCTGTGTATAACATATGTTCCTTGCTGGGATAAATATAATTCCCTATTGTATCACAAGTAATTTAAAGAACAGACACAAAATAGCTTGTCCATCACAAAAATGACTTCTGCTTTTTCTCTTACAGAAAACATGAACTGATTTTAAAGATAATATAAAGCAAATAATAATTAAAAACTGCTAAATTGTAGCACACAAATGAAGACAGCAAAAGGTGGAGAGGAGAATAGACAAACTGAAAGACACAGGGCCATGGAAAATATAGACAGGGAGAGGAGATATACTAGACAGACTGTGTGCAAACTATGAGTAGTCATGTAAGGGGAGCAATGACAACTGAAAAAAGCAAGCTGAATAACAGACCCAAAACTTGAGGTAGTAGCAAAAAAGTGTCACAAAAAATAACAAAAGAAGAAGCAAACAATGCAATACGGCATCAGGTGATGGGGAAGTTATAGGTTCATAGGTAGGTACTAGGCTATCAACCCAAGGGCCTACGTAAGCCTAGCCAACAAGGTTCCCTGGCTTACGCCACCCAAGAAAGTTATTTTCCTGTGCCACTGTCGAACAGAGACACAGAAGTGATCCCCGGGGTGTATTTCCTATTTCCCATCCACTCATCAAGATTTTTCTTAAAGAGTGCTAAAGAAGAACTTTGCTTGACATAGATGGGTAGCCTGTTCCAGAGTATGGGAAGTCTCTAGGACAGGAATCTATCCCTCCAGCATGTCCTTTTTATTGTGGTGACGAGGTTTAGGTCCCTAGAGTGTGTAGCTCAGAGGGATTGGGATTTCTTTAGGTGTAGCATGTCCAACAGCTCTGGGTTTGACATAGCTTTATATGTTAGGCAGAGATCACCTCGGATTAGGCAATATGCTATGGAGTAAAGCTGGAGTTTTTTGAGGCGGTCAGTGTAGGGCATTTGTTTGAGGCCAGTAATCCTCTTTGTGAGGTACTTCTGTGGCCTTTCCAGTTGCTACAGATGTCTTGTGAGGTACATTCCAAAAGGGGCATTGTACTCTATAATGGGTCTAATGAGCATCGAATAGAGGGGAACAATGAACTCTTTTTTCCTGGATGAGAACCCTTTTATGATGAGGTGTGACATGTAGAAGGACATCCTGACTACTGTGGTGATGTGACTATCAAAGGAGGGACTACTGTCCACCTGGGTCCCAAGGTCTCTTATCATGCATTTGTTGTTAAATAGATTGCTGCCTATGTGGTAGTTCATGGGTACAGAGTTTTTACCAAAGGGGATGACAGTGCACTTTTTGGCATTGAGCTTGGGGCCATGGCTCTGACACCAGGCATCTGTCTCAGCGAGGCCCTTTTGTAGTGTGTCCACATCATTTGGGGACTTGACTATGGTTCCTAGTTTGCAGTCATCTGCGAACTTCATTAGCCAGAAGCCTTCTGTGTCAGCCTGTACTTCAGAGAAGTAGATACCAAACAGGAGAGGTCCCAGGACAGAACCCTGTGGTACTCCACTTGTCACTGCTTTGAGGTCAGATTTGGAGTCTGCAGCTTTTACAGTGTGGGTTCTGTCAGTGAGCCAGTTGGCAACCCATCTTGTGACACAGGGATTTATACCTAGTTTAGTGAGTTTAGGTATAATTCCAGAATGGGAGATGGTGTTGAAAGCCTTGGCGAGGTCAAGATAAGCTGTGTGAACCACCTTACCCTCATCTACAGCTTTGGTGACTGCCTCAGTGAAGTTGATGAGGTTCAGGAGGCATGATCTGCCTATCACAAACCTGACCTGGGTGGGATCCAGAGTTTGGAGGTTACCAATGTCTTTGATTATGAATTCCATGATGATACGTTCCATGGCCTTACAGACCAGGCTCGTCAGGCTAATAGGTCGATAGTTCCCGGGATCAGTGGTGGCTCCTCCTTTGTGGAGTGGGATAACTGTTGCTGTGTGCCATTCAGTGGGCACAAAGCCTGATGTGAGGCTATTACTGAACATGGTGCTTAAGTGGGGAGCCAGTTTGTTCTGAAGTTCATGTAAAATGCAGCCTGGGATGTTGTCTGGTCCCATGGATGCTGTGTTTTTGGCTTTAGAGATTGCAGCTTTTACCTGTGTAGTTGCGATTACAGGGACTCTGTATTCTTCCTGTATTGATATGGGCCCTTTAGGGGGTGGGGGGGGTAAAGTTAGCACTGAACCTATCTACCAGGATGTTGGCAATATCAGTTGGGTCTGTAATTTTCTTGCCTTTGTGCTGTAACTTAGAGCAGATCTGGGTGTTGCCATCGAGATTCTTGACATAGCTATAGAATGCTTTGTGGTTGTCCTTAGAATTAGTGGCGATTTTGTTTTCATAGCTAGCTTTGGAGGATCTTATAAGGGATCTCACCTTCTTACTGAGGCTGACCAGGGAGCTCCTCCACTCATGGGATTTTACTCTCTTTTGCAACAGTTTCTTCCTTCCTTCTGTTGTACAGTTTGTTTATAGCAGGGGACCACCAGATTGGCTTCCTTTTTTTGGAGGATAGTGATTTGGTTCTGTTTGGGATAGCACGATCCATGCACTCATGTAAGTGCTTATAGAGTGCATTTGTGTAGGATTCAGCAGTTGTAACTGTATTGTCCATCTGCATGGGTATCCTGAAGTTCACCACTTCTGTATTAAGAAGCATGAAGTTGGCTTTGGAGAATTTTTTTTTACTGTGATTTCTTTAATGGAGGATGGGGGCAGGATGTGGTTATCAAGGGTGATTAGCTTATGGTCGGATCAGACCAACATGGAGTTGACTTCAGGTGTAGAACACCAGTCACTCATGTTGGTAATGACTAGGTCTAGGATATTGTTGCCACTGGTGGGGGTGTGGATAAGTTGAGCCAGGGCATTGGAGTTTATTAATTCCAGAAAGCGTTGAGCTAAGGAGTTGGTACATGAGTAGTTTTCCCAGTTAATGGTGGGGTAGTTGAAGTTGCCCATTATTAGGATGTTTGGTTGAACCCTAATATTTTCCAGTACATCAAGAAAAGAGGAGTGGGAATCCTGGGGCATGGTGGGGATCTGTAGCAAGCTACAATTTGGATCGCGGTTTTGCCCAGAGTTAGTTGCACTTGGATAACCTTAGATGCATTATGCTGAGCAACTAGCCTGGAGGTGTGGATATCCTTAATGAATATGGACACACCTCCGCCTTTGGTGTTTCAGTCCAGGTTACATGGCCGAAAAGTGTAGTATGAGTTATAGTCTGGTAGTGCAGGGGTGCTCTCTGGAGCCTTGAACCAGGTCTCAGTCACTGCACAGATATTGATGTTCTCCATTTTAAGGAGTGTCTCGAGTGAGTGAGTGCATTTTGAGATTTAGACTTCTAGCATTGAGTAGCATTACCCTGAGGTTTTGCTTGCCTGTTCCTGTTATGGTGGTGAATTTGTTATTTGAACCTTGCCTAAAAAGGCACTATAGGGGCAGCAAGAGCCTTAGCCAGTATCAGGAAAGTTTGCAAACAAGAGAACAAAACTAGGCCTTCCCGTAAAAATAAGTCACCCTGTTGGACTGGTTGACTGTAAGTATAAATGAGGTATACAACAAATGAAATAAATGGATATCTAAGAACAGGAGAGCGCTTATTGAACAGAGGAAGAATATCATCCAAAGCTTAAACAAGCAAATGAGATATCTTGTTAAGTCCTCTAAGTCTAGCTAGGAGGCTAAATTAGCATCCTTATCTAAAGACAATCACAAGGTATTCTTTAGGTACTTCCGAAACCTAAAAGGGAATGGCCAACCATATGCCAAACTTATAGTGGATGACACCACTCATACCGAACCAGATGATATCACTACTTACCTTCTACTATACTGATTGTTTTCTCCCTGCTGTTACCTTCCTTTGGGTCTGCCCCACTCCATTCACCCTGTGGGCTCACTCCGCTCCCCTACCCTACCCCCAATTCCTACCCACCGCCAGTGGTCCTAGCAATATACTTCTGTAGCCACACTCCCTCCCATTTTCATCCTATCTCTTACCTCCTCTACTTAACAGCCCTACCCCCAACCTCTACAATTCTTAAATTAAACTAATTACCTTTCTTGGTCTACTCCCTTACCTCTCCACACCACATCCTGTACTGATTATATTTTAAAGCATCTCTCTTACAACCAACTTTATTTTACCCTCTTCTTCTTCATCTCTAGTCCTATACTTGCCCTTACTCTTCCTTTAGCCTCTCAGTTTTCCCTTCCTTACACTCACAACCTCTGCCTTTTTACTTACCTTCCCTTTGTCTTACCTTCTACTATACTGATTGTTTTCTCCCTGCTGTTACCTTCCTTTGGGTCTGCCCCACTCCGTTCACCCTGTGGGCTCACTCCGCTCCCCTACCCTACTTATTGGACATTTCTTCCCTACTCAACCTCTTATAGCACTCTCTCCTTTCTCCCACCTATAGTTTTACTTAGTACACTCCTTCCCACAATATACTCTAACCACATATCTACATATCCTAATGGCCCCAACACACAAGACTATATTCACAAACATACTACTCTTAACTACAACTCTTGCTTCTCTTACAATACCATACACACTAACCTTCTTTGAACATTTTTCTCTTCCTGAACAATACCACCCCTACCAGCAAACTGTACCAATTTCTTGCATTAACTCCCTCAACCACAGTAACTTAACCTCCACCTCTATCTATATATACCAAAATATCATACAGCTACCCATGTTACTTACTTCCTTATCAAAAAACCTCAAATAATTACTACAAAATCCTTAAGTTTTTACAATATCCTCAACACCACCCCCTATTAGATGGTGATATTCATCCAAACCCTGGTCCCAGTACTGATAGTCCCAATAACCGACACAACCTAACATCTCCTGTTATCACTACCTTAACTAAACTATCTAACTCCCTCCTGATAGCTCACCTTAACATTTGTAGCATAAACAATAACATTACCCACCTGCATGCACTCTTACAAATGCACTCATTCGATATTCTCTGTATTACAGAGACATGGCTAAAGCTCTAAACTCTGGACCCTTCCTGGATATAATATCCTGAGATGTGACTGTAAAACCAAGAAGGGTGGAGGTGTAGCCATTTTGTACAAATCTTAACTCCAAGTTTCACCCTTCAATGTGCTCCTACCATCGGATACCAATTCATAAACCCTTACTACCAAACTTCAAATCAACAACTCCAAATCTATCTATCTAATTTGCACATATCTCCCCCTGGAAATAATATCAATACTCTTGAAAACTTAGTTACCTCTCTACCCACCTATCTCAGGAAACCATTGTATTAGGTGACTTTAATATAGACTGGGCTACTTGTAGTTCCCCTAATCCTACCAATCACATAAATCTTTATGGATTCTCACAAATTATAACCACTCCTACTAGAATCCATCAGTCAAACAGTAAGGAAACCACCCTAGACTGGATCCTTATCAACAGCCATCTTGATACTTATAAACCAGGAACCCTTCCTGACGATGTCAGTGACCACATGCTAACCTACATTATTAAACAAAGAATCCATAGCCCAACTACTAATAATTTTAAAACCTCCCATTCCAAAATATTTTTTAATCCAGAGAGCTTCTTAAATGAACTGAAAGCATGTAACTGGTCACCAATGTCTCATCTTCAACTTGATGAAGCAGTGACCTACTCTAACACTAAATTCCTTCAAATCCTAGCTTACCATGCCCCCTATCGCTCTTCCCAAATAAGAACCAAAATTGCCCCCTGGCTCACAAAACAAACTAGGCAAAAGATCCTCCTCAGAAATAAAATTTGGGCCAAATGGAGCATCTCCAAATGTGCATTAGATCACCTTTACTTTAAACAGTTAAGAAATGCCACCAAGAAAGATATTCTTAGAGACAAAAAAAGACTATTACCTTCACCTCCAACAAACCCATCAACAAAAACCACAAAAATTCTGGTCAGGCATTAACAAACTTCTTCAGCCAGGGCACTCTAAAACTCCTGCCCCTTCAGGATTCAGCTATAATAACTCTAACCAGATTCCAGATTACTTTAATAACTACTTTACTGAAGCCATTCAAACCCTAGCCAATATTTTACCACCTATTACCACTTCCCCATTAAATACCACTAAGACTCCATCTCCAACCTATCAAATACAACCCGTACCTACATCCCTCATTTGCAACCTCCTTCAAAAACTAAAACCATGCACCCCTTCTGCTGACTGTCTTCCAGCTGAATACCTGCAAATTGCAGTGAAAGCCATTGCCTATCCCATCTCCATCCTTATAAATAGAACTATTTTAGAAAGCAAAATCCCTTCCATATGGAAAGTATCCCACATCATCTACTGAAAGGTGGATCATCTGCTGAGCTCTCCAACTTTCGGCCTATCACCTTACTCTCTCCAATAGCAAAGATAATGGAAAAATGCATACACAGATAACTACTTGACTACCTTCTCCAAAATAATCTACGTGCCAACTGCCAACATGGCTTTAGGACATTCCATAGCACAACAACTGCCCTGCTATCCTTTTCTGACTCCATAAACAAAAATCGTAACAATAACACTTTTTCCTCTGCACTATTTATTGATCTTTCAAAAGCCTTTGATATGGTGAACCATAACATGCTTATAGACATACTAAAAGCCCAATCACTTGATCCACAAGCATTACAATGGTTTAAATCCGATCTGGAAAACAGACAGCAAGAAGTACTTTGGGATAATAATCTTTCTACATCCCTCCTGGTGAACATTGGAGTACTCCAAGGCTCTATCTTAGGACCTCTACTCTTTTCATTGTTTATTAATGATCTACATACCAAAATTCCTCAAGCCACCTGCATACAATATGCAGATGACTCTACTTTAATTTGTTTAGCCAAGACCATAGCCTCTCTCCAGTCCCTCACACAAACAGTATTTAACAGTGTTGAAAATTGGTTCATGCAACACTGCCTCCACCTGAACCCCAAAAAAACAAAATTATTGCTCTTTGCTCCTACTCATAAGTCAGCTCAACTGCACTTCACAATAACCTCTAACAATGCAACTAACATATCCCCAGACACTACAACCCGTCTACTAGGAGTAACAATTGATAACAACCTTAGCTATGATGACCACATTAATTCTGCAATAAAGTCTGTCAACAAAAAACTAGGCACCCTTTACAGAATCAAACCCTTCCTTAACCCTTCAGCCAGAATGACTATTGCCCAGACCCACCTTATCTCTACCCTGTTCTATGCGTCTGCAATATATACCAATTTATCTAAAAACAACCTCACCATACTTTCCACCAGTTACAATAACATAGCCATATTTGCCACTGGCACCCCCTTTAAAACTCTACACTGTCTCAACCTCAAACAACTGGGATGGCTAGAACTGCAGAACCAACTACTTTGTCAACAACTTGTTATCACCTAAAAGATCCTTTACCACCCTAATAATACCCCTATCCTCACTAATCTGATTACACCCTACAAAAATCTTGCAACACTACGCTCAGCTAAGCTCCTAGTTTCCACTATTAAATCAAAAAACAAAGCTGGGGACTCACTTTTCACCAACACAGTAGGTGAAAACTGGAACCAGCTTCCTACTGAACTTTCCACCCTTGCTTCCACTCTTCTTTTTAAAAAACATCTTAAAGAACATCTTAAAACTCACTAGCTTTTATCCCTGCTCTTACCCTGACTGATATCTCATTCCCTTTCTTGCTCTCTCTATACTTCTCTACTCTACTATTCTATGCTGCCTATCTGTAATTAATAATTTCCTTCATAGTACGAAAAAAATATATGCTTTTGCTCTCTGTATTTGGTCTTAGCTCAAACCTACTAAATGACTCTGTAAAATTTTGTTCTGACCAATGTAGCCAATGTACTGTAATTCACTTGACTATTACTATATATTGTATTCTTTGTCACTGCTGATGCTTGGAGCTTTTCTCCCTGGGCCTTTACTGAAAATGGACATATATCCAGTTAGACTAGCCCGGTCAACAAATGTAAAATAAAATAAAATAAATAAATAAATAAAATAAAAAGGAAACTGGCTAGACTTAAAATGGTCCACAATGGCAGCTAGCCTAGTACTTGCCTATGAACCTATAAAAGGGATAGAGAGTGGGAAAAGTGCCATGGAGCTTTTGGGATGCTATTTTTTTTTTCTGTAAAGATAAATTCACAAACCCTGTAGATGGCAGAATGATTGAATATCGCTCTCATTATAGATAATGATAGATGACCATTGGGGGAGGATATTGCATAATGGTTAAGGTCTTTGTCTAATGATCACAAGGTACAGGGTTTGAATCTGATCTCAGGTTACTGACTAAGCTTGCAATGCCCATGTAAGCAGTTAGCCTAGGATTCACCTATGAACCTATCATATTTCTGAGTATGGGTGCTATCGTAAAGACTTAACTTTTTTTTCAATAGTCAGTGTCCACAAAGTTAGTTTAATTAAGGTGAAGATGGCAGAAACTCCTCCATGGTGACATTCTGTTTGTTGATATCAGCATAACAGGCAGTGGCAACTACATTTTCAGTGAATATTTCCTATATTTATTGTTAGGGCTATACCACCACTTGTTACAGCAGCCTGATCCTGCAAGCCTATAAGCCACTCCCTATGAATTAAGAAGAGGACAGGTAGTGTCCTGTGAATGCTCAGATGCACACTACCATGCTGTAAAGAGTTCCAAAGCACCAATCAGGATAAACCTGCTGCTCTGAGTTGTATGATGGATGGCAGCAAATACTGAGTCTTATGAATCACATAGTCATGAGGACAGTCTGCATCAAAGGATGCCCTCAGTGCTGTTGTATCCATTGTTCACGGTGATAATGGTAAACTTTAGGCATAGTACGTTACAATCACACATGCTGGGTATTAATACTCAGAATGGGCAAGTGGTTCTGCTTCATTCACACATGCTGGGTATTAATACTCAGAATGGGCAAGCGGTTCTGCTTCAACCACACATGCTGGGTAATAACACTCAGAATGGTGCTGTTTCAACCACACATGCTGGGTATTAATACTTAGAATGGGCAAGTGGTTCTGCTGCATACTCCATGTTATGGAGCTTCACTTTCAAAAAGAAAAACCCTATTGTGACTACCACCCATCATTCTGTTGGTCTCTGTACTACTTACTGTATCACATGTACATGTGCATACCTAGTGATGTTGTGATGCTGTATCACATGTACATGTACACTACCTAGTGATGTTGTGGTGCTGTATCACATGTACATGTGTACTACCTAGTGATGTTGTGGTGCTGTATCACATGTACATGTGCACTACCTAGTGATGTTGTGGTGCTGTATCACATGTACATGTGCACTACCTAGTGATGTTGTGGTGCTGTATCACATGTACATGTGTACTACCTAGTGATGTTGTGGTGCTGTATCACATGTACATGTGCACTACCTAGTGATGTTGTGGTGCTGTATCACATGTACATGTGCACTACCTAGTGATGTTGTGGTGCTGTATCACATGTACATGTGTACTACCTAGTGATGTTGTGGTGCTGTATCACATGTACATGTGCACTACCTAGTGATGTTGTGGTGCTGTATCACATGTACATGTGCACTACCTAGTGATGTTGTGGTGCTGTATCACATGTACATGTGCACTACCTAGTGATGTTGTGGTGCTGTATCACATGTACATGAGCACTACCTAGTGATGTTTTTGGTGATTTTAAACAGAAAGAATTTCAGGTCTGAATTATGGAGAGAGAAAATTATGCCAGAAACATTGTTCAGTCTTGGAGAAAATGCAATAATATGATGTGATGAGAAAAAAATGACTTCTGACATTCTGAGTTTCAGTTTTGCCTTTGCCTGTCCCTGCCTTTGATCTTGAAAATATATAGCAAACCAACACAGGGATGCAGTTTAGACAAATGAAATACATATGTCAGAGCAATATGAGAAAGTGGCTCTATTTTATTTGAACATCAGACTTATAAAACAGTTCACCATAATACTCAACGTTTCATGCTTTCCGCATAATTGTATTACCAAACTGTCATGTTTAAAAAATTACTCATTCAGTGGCTTTTATTTCCAATCATCTTTCAGAGTTTACTCTAAGCAAACCATCATTCAGACATATGTGCTTCTGCAGTGCAGGGCACTTACTGTAGTTTGTTCTGGCTTAACTTCATTTCCACTCCTGTAAGAATCAAGAACAGGAAGTGTGTCCTGTTGTATTATACTATCAACACGTATTCCCTTATCTCTACTGACACACAGACAGTGGGACAGAGGTGAAGGTAATACATTTTACTGGACCAACATACATTTTACAATAACTCATGCTTTCTGACTCATTAGAATAACTCACAACAAGGGACTCCTGTTAGTCAGAAAGCTTGAGTAATTGTGCAACCTATGTTGGTCCAATAAAAGGTATTACATCACCTCTGTATTCCAGTGCCTTTGTGTTCCCTGTTAGTAGACCAGCATGGCATTTCTTACCCTTTTCTTAACCTTGCTGAGAATTTAAATAGGCTTTCATCTTTATGGGAGTAAACATTCACATTAGCCTGTAATCACAACATGTGTACTCCTATCTATATGCATATTAATAATATGTTAGATGAAAAGCTCGATTACTGAGAAAGGCTGGTGACAGCCTTTTGAGATGTAATTGTCCAGGCTTTAAAGATATACTGCTTAACTGAGTTGTAATGTTACTGAAGATATTTTAAATCAGATAGGTGGTACAATCATTAAGTGCCAATGTGTCAAATTGCAGGACGTTACAGAAGCTTGCTAACAAAGCAATTGGACATAGTCTGCCATTAAACGGCTCTGCTGGGAATCAGAAGCTCAGATCGATTTGCTCCCATTGAGTTTCACACTTCTTATTACTGTGTTAACTGACCTATAAAAGGAAGATTGGCTGATAGCTCCATAAATCACTTTCGGATAATTATTCCCCTGAACTGTCTAGGAGATAAGCATGGTATATTGTTCAGCACTGAATACTAAACAAAGATGTATTTATTTTGCACACTATTTCTTCATCATTCACTTGCATTTGGAAATGTATATCATGTTTCTGCTGTTGTAGGTATAAAAGATATAATAATATTTTTATTATTTTATAATTAATAAGAAAGTGGCATTCGTGAAACAGATTAGTCTTCATTCAATAAACTTACATGGTTCATTCTGTGTGAGTAGCTCTTTGGATTTCTTTATGCAATATGTAACTAAACTGAGGTTATGATCTTCCATGGCTTGCAACAGGCATCAGGAGAAAAGCTACAGTTTGGGGCAAATTAAAAGTACATGGGTCCACCTAGAACTGAAATAAGAATAGAAAATGACAGATCATGGAACTATAACTGCATAAATCTGTGTATACTGGAGTGAAGCAAGGAATATACAAAAAGCAAACACAAAATATCTCACAAAGATACTGAAAATATAAAATATGTTTTTTTCTCTCATTTTGCCTGCTGTGGCAGATATGTACAAAGAGTCTGTCATTTAATGTATCTTGGGCTTCACATCTCTCACTCCAAGTACCATTCCTAGTGAGCAAAGTGTTGTACATCATACACTGTATACATTTAGAAAGGTAACTCAGAACACCACTAGAAGAAAGAAAAATGAAAATTACAACATACTGATAGCTGCTAACAGCAAGAAATAGGTATTTTCTTTTCAAACAGAGAGTTGGCAAATTGACTCAGGAAAGTTTCAAATAAATGATAGCAAAATAACTATTGCGGTAAATTAGGGGAAAAGGTAGTTCAGCGAACAAGAAAAAACAGTGGTACTGAATGGGGAAGGTAAAGCATCCAGAAACCTAAAGCTACAACAGACAGGTCACGCCAGGATATAAACTGGACACCAGCACTGTTGAAAGTTGTTATCATGAGCATTGTCTCAGTGGTGGCAGAACAGCTTCAAAATGAAAATCCACAAAGTGCAGCCCACTTGCAAGTGGAAGTACTATATCAGGTATCGGGATAAGGAGCAGAGGTGATGAAGAGGAGTGTACAGGTACAGTTTAGGGATACTTAAAATAAGTAGAATGAATCACTCCCATAAGTCTGGAACTCATTTGCATTTACACAGTAAGAGAATTTGAGTTGCACCTCCATGTAAATTCTTCTGCAAATGTGGTACCATGTACAACATTTCAGCATCTTAAGAATTAATACTGATGTGCTATGTTTAAATAAAATCATAAAATGCAGTCTTCTTGTTGTAACATCATATATATATATATATATATATATATATAGGAAGCATTTACAGGTGGCCACCTAAAAATTGGTAATCAGCTGAGTACAGGGTGTAAAATATTATGAATAGTTCCTATAAAAAAAACACATTTATGAGAGGGGGTGCCCCCTTAACCTCAAGACAGATTTTTAAAGGGGACAGTTAAGGGGCATCAGCTGCCATTGTAATTTGAAGTGCTCCCTTTGTCACAGGATAAACAGCATAATCCATATTTGGTTATTATATACACGTGTGTGTGTAAATTTAGGGAGTGCAGCGACAAATTCACCCACATTTGGGATATGTGGGGTTAGCAAAGCCTCAAAATTGTTGTGTCCTTTTGATAGCTTGTAGGATTCATATAGTATATATCATATGATCTGAAACTGGATGAGGTTGTTATATCTGCTTTATTTGTTGCTAATGGGTGCTTTCATATTTTGGACTGCTGCTGAAATATGTTTCTGCATCTTTTGCATGGTTTTGTTTCATTACACTGTATTGCAGACTAGTTGATTAGAGCAATATTCAGTTTTTTGTGGAGGCTTGATTTGTTGATTTTGGTTTAATTTTTTTATTTTAATAAGGTTCACGTATTGAGTTCATTTCATTGCTATGAACCTCAATACTAAGTGTCAGTTATAAAGTTAAGAAGTGCTTAAGGGATACTAAGGGAACTAAAAGATAAGTGTGGGGTTAAAAGCATATCTACAAACCAAGTGCATTTCAATGAACATGATAATCCCTTGCTTCCTCCTCCTAGTCTGTTGTGCGTTCAAATGTATAACTATATGTTATTGTACAAAACAGTGTAAGAAACTTCTCTGTGTGGAAGATTTCCAGTCCATATATTTCTAGTTAATCACTGTATATCAATCAGAACAGACAATAGCAGTAGAAGTAGCGAACTTAAACTCGTCTTAAGTCAAAACAAAACAAAACAAAAAATAATGATAGAAAATATATAATTGTACAGCATTACTAAGTATTCGAAAGTAATCCAAGCAAGGCAGGCAGTCTGTTTCCAGTCGAAAATCCTTTAAGTACACAGACAAGCGATCCAAGTAAAACAAAAATAGAGTAATAATTTCCTCACAAGCTTTCTAAATATATATAGACTTTTTATCAGGCATGGGAGTGGGTTATTGTGCTGTAAAACAAAGTGTTATTGGTACACATGTTAAATTCACATCCCTTCCCCCATCAGTGTGACATTCGAGCTGGTCCTGCCCTACTTAGAAGCTGTCATAATAATATATAACCCTTATGTACTTTAAATAAAATTTATAATGATGTGGTACCTCTTATTTAACCAGATTATTAAGTAGATTATTAGGTCTGTGATTTTATCCAAGACAATATGCTACATGGCTGGAAATATATCAACCTTAGTTCATTTGGCAATCAAAAAAAATATATAAATATATACATATACATTTTGTATGTAAAAATCAATTTCTATTTTCATAACCTATTGTTAACAAAGATCGCTTTCGTCTTTCTAGACTTCTTCAGGTCTGTGTACAAGTACCCTAAAAACAATCTATAAAAATATATATAATTGCATAATTAGTTAGTATTGTTATTACACATCATTTTGAATAAAGTGGAAAAAAGAACCAGAAAAAAATTAAAATAAGAAAAAAATGTATGTATGATGATGGAAACAAAATATACACTTAAATTTCAACTGATTTAAAATGGTATTTAAAACCAATTTGTAGAATAAAATAAAATACAATTAGGCATGTAAACAATGTGGCAATTTTCTAAGTTCCAGTGCACTTTTAATTGAACAGTAGTAGTCTTCTCCTTCTGAAGAAATCTGGCTAAGTACAGCCCCCATCCCATGGTTCAAATCATCCACCTGCACATCAAATTCTTCGCTATAATCTGGACTGGCTAACACAGGGGGTCCTCCCAAAGTTTCTTTAAGCTCCTGGAATGCCTGCTCACATGCTGTGGTCCACACCATTTTATCTGGCCTGTTTTTCCTTGTCAGGTCTGTGAGGGGATTAGCTATAGTATTATAACTGGGGACAAACTTTCTGTAGTACCCTGCTGTCCATAAAAATGCCCTCACCTGCTTTTTGGTAACAGGTGCAGGCCATGCCTGAATGGCTTCCACTTTGTCCGGTTCTGGCCTGATCTTACCACTCCCACTCTATGTCCCAGGTAGGAGACCTCTGCCATACCCACCTGACATTTGCTGGGCTTAATGGTCAACCCTGACCTCTGTAGTCTGCCTAGCCCCTCCCTGACATGCTGAAGGTCCTATTCCCCAGAATGGTTGTAGATGGCAATATCATCTAGGCAAGCAAGGGTAAGCCCTTCTGCTCCTGCTAGGATATGATCTACCAGCCTCTGGAAAGTCACTAGGGCATTTTTCATCCCAAAGGGCATCTTTGTGAACTCATACAAGCCAAAAGGAGTCACAAAGGCTGACATCGCTCTAGCACAGGGAGTCAAGGGCACCTGCCAGTAACCCTTGGTAAGATCAATGGTGGTAAGATACTTAGCCCCATCAAGCTGCTCTAGGGCTTTATCTGTCCTAGGCATGGGGTAAGCATCTGACTCTGTGTGACTATTTAATTTCCTGTAGTCCACACAGAACCGGGTGCTGCCATTCTTCTTTTACACCAGCACCACTGGGGAGGCCCAGGGACTGTTGGACTCCTGGATTACCCTTAGTTCCACCATTTCCTGTATCTCCTCCCTCAGAGTCTGTTTAACTCTCTCAGGCACCCTATAAGGGGCCTGCCTAATAGGCCTTTGATGTCCTGCATCCACCTGGTGCTGCACCAGGTGGGTGCACCCTGGTTTCCTAGTGAACATGTCCCCAAACTCCTGTAACACTGCTTGGATTTCTCAAACCTGGGTAGGAGATAGCTACTGGGACATTGCTACCCCTTTCACTGAGGTGTCAGTCTGAGCCTCACTGAGGAGATCAGTCATCAGATCTCCCTCAGACTCCTCCAGCAGTCCACTGCAAATACTCAGCACAAGGGCCTCCCTATCATGGTAAGGTTTCATCATGTTAACATGGTACAGTTTGTGCTCCTGCCACCTGGCTAGCAATTTCACCATTGAGTTAACATCACTGACCTTCCTTACAACCTTGTAGGGTCCCTCCCAGCTGCTTGCAGCTTGTTGTGTTTGACAGGAATGAGAACCATTACCTGATGCCCTACTGCATACTCTCTAGCTCGGGCATTCCTATCATACCAGACCTTTTTCTGCTGTTGGGCTTCTGTCAGGTTCTCCTGGGCCAAGTCCATGAGTTCCCTGAGCCTTGTCCTGAGGTTTAGGACATATGCCACAACAGACTCCTTGTGAGATACACACTCATCTTCCCACTCATCACAAATTAAATCCAGAGGCCCTCTCACCCTATGCCCATACAGCAACTCAAAGGATGAAAAACTTGTGAATTCCTGGGGAACCTTTCTGTAAGCAAACAACAAATGGGGCAAATATTTGTCCCAATCTCATTTAAACTGGTCTGCAAATGCTCGCAGCATGGACTTGAGTGTAGTGTTTAACCTCTCAATAAGACCATTAGTCTGGGGATGGTAGGGGGTGGTCTTTAGATCCTTCACCCCACAGTATTTCCACAGACAAGCCAGCAGGTCTGACATGAAATTGGCACCTCTGTCAGTCAGTATTTCTTTTGGGAAACCTACCATTATGAAAATCTCTAACAAAGCATTTGCCACCTTTTCTGCCTTGATGGAGGACAGACTCACTGCCTCAGGGTATATTGTAGCATAATCTACTACTACTAGGATATACATTTCCCTGTGGAGATTGGGGTACTCAGAGGCCCCACAGTATCCATTGCTACCCTCTGAAATGGCTCTTCAATCACAGGCAAAGCCATCAAAGGAGCTTTCACCTTGTCTCCTGCCTTGCCTATATTTTGGCACTGCTCACAGGTCCTGCAGTACCCTGTTACATCCCTGGAAATTCCAGCCCAATCAAAGTTCTGCATAATATATCTCTTTGTATATTTTATGCCCATGTAACTTGCAAAGGGAATTTCATGGGCTATGGCTAGAAGCGCCAGCTGGTAGGCTCTAGGTACTACCAACTGCTATATTCTCTCCTCTTCTAGCCCTCCCTCAGGGGTCCACTCTCTATACAGTAACCCTTTGTCCTAGTATACAGATTTCCCCCATCCCTTGAGAATCATGTGCCTCACTAGCTACCTGCGTCAGGCCTTGTAATGTCGGGTCTGAGAGCTGAGTCTGTTTCAACTCTATCTTTGTAACCCTTCCCAACTCCCCTTCCACAGGAAGTCTGGCATCCTCTGACAGTGGTGCCTCACTGTCAGCCTGGGTACTACTACTACTCACCTCTGCCCTTTGCAGTCACTCTGTCCAATGGAACATCAGTACCCACAAGCAGCTGTGGCTCACCTTCAGTCTCATTGCTACAGGGTAGCTCACTCCCTGAAGTAACCACCTCACGAGTCCTGGCTGCAAGTATGCAATCTGTCTCGGTCTCCCCCAGGCTACCAGACCCACATGCTTGTCTCCAAGCCTGACTGCATGTAACTGCATAAACACATGGTACTGCCTCATCAAAATCCTTCCCTATCAGGACATCTGCAGGATGGTAGTTTGGTACCCTTGTTGTCCCAAGACAACCTACTGTTGGCATTTTGTCCTTCCCACTTACTGGCTCCCTCACCTTTTATTCCCCACCTTGCCTCTGTGGACATCTATATGCCACATGGCCCCACTGGTTGCATTCAAAACATTTAACCCTAGGTCCTGGATGTGTACCTGGGCTAGTAGCTTCCCCTGCTATTGTCAGATTCTGTTGGGGGCTGTTTGGGTTGCCCACCATGGGTTCCCTTAGACCCATGAGCAGCAATGGGGGTCCATTTCCTGTGCAGGGATGCCCTGCTTGCTAGGTATAGGTCTCCCTTCTTCCCCAACTCATCTACAGTAGAGCATTGTCCATCAGCTAACCAGATCCTCATGTCCTTAGGCAAAGTGCTAAGGGCATGTTCCCTCACCAAAAGGTCTGCCAGCCCTTAAAAAGTGGTGACCTGACATCCACTCACCCACCTATGAAAATAAGTGCTTAGTTCAGCAACATATTCACACACACTTTCATCTGCCTTGCTTCTATGCTCACAAAACTTTTTCCTATAAGCTTCAGCTGGTTTGGACAAAATAGTTACAGCTTTACCATGGAGTAAAGGGGTCAGGAACCATACCTAGAGCCTTTGGTCAACATCATACTGTTTACATACCCTCTCAAACATATGAATAAAACTATCAAAATTATCCCCCTCTGTAAACTGTGGAAGAAATGTACTGACCTTTGTTGCTTCTGGGGTTCGGTTACTTCCTTCCCTATTTCCTCAATGACTCTGGCAAAGAGTCAGCATCTCCTTTGCATGTTGCCTCTGCGTCTCCTTCTCCTCAGCTTTCAGGCATAGCAGTTTCTCATTTTCATCAGTCTCTAGACACCTCAGTCTCTCTGCTGCTTCGATTTCCAAACACTTGGCCTCCAACTCAAGTCTGTTTAGTTCCAGACAGATTTTTAAGTCCTTTGTAGAAAGGTTGAGCTGTCTATTCTCTGAGTGTTGTACATCTCCACTGCCAGTCTGATCGTCCCCCTGGTTGCTGTTTTCTGATGCAGCTGTGACCAAAGCTGCAATCATGTCTGCTTTAGTCAGGTTTACATGCACCAGTCGTTTAGCCTGGCACATCTCAGCAAACTGGGTCCTTGTCAGCTTGCCATACTCCTCTGTTGACATGCTTGCCTGCTCTCCCTGACTGACTAAGCTAACAAAAGTAATACAACAATTGTGATATGAACTCTGAATGTTCACTGCATGGCTGATTTAGAGTACAAAACACCTTCAGTGATCACTGTCCACAAGCTACAGGAATTCACTATCCACACCACTACAAGCCAATTAATATGTAATGTACCTCCGTAAAAAACTTCTCCAAAGCCAACTTCATGCTGCTCAAGCCAGAGTGACAAACTTCATGACACCCATGCAGACGGTAGCTGAAAGTTTGACTGCTGAATCCTACACTATGGCACTGTATGAGCACATCCACTCATGCATGAATCATGCCATCCCAAATAGAACCAAGATGCTCCCCTCCAAAAAAAGGAAGCCAATCTGGTAGTCCCCTGCCATAAACAAACTATACAACAGAAGGAAGAAACTGTTGCAGAAAAGAGGAAAATCCCAGGATCCAAAAAACTCCCTTACCAGCCTCAGTAAGAAGCTGAGATCCCTCATAAAGTCCTCCAAAGCTAGTTATGAAAATAAATTTGCCAAAGATTCCAAACACAACCACAAGGCTTTCTATAGTTATGTCAAGAATCTAAATGGCAATGCTCAGATCTGCTCTGAGCTACAACAGAATGGCATTAAATATACTGATCCCAAAGATACTGCCAATACCCTGGCAGATCGATTTAGTGCCAACTTCACCTCCCTCTCACCCCCTAAAGGCCCATCTCAATAAAAAAAGATTGCCAAATTCTGGTAATCACGGCCACACAGGTAGAAACCATACTCTCCAAAGCTAAGAATACAGCATCCATGGGACCAGATGATATCCTGGGCTGTGTACTACATGAACTACAAAATGAACTGGCACCTCAGCTAAGTGTCATGTTTAATTATAGCCTCGCCTCAGGCTTCATGCCCACTGAGTGGCACACAGCTACAGTTATCCCACTCCACAAGGGGGGATCCACTTTGGATCCCAGGAACTACTGTCCCATCAGTCTGATGAGCCTGATCTGCAAGGGCATGGAATGCGTTATCATGGAACTTATAAACAAAGACATTGGCAACCTTCAAACACTAGACCCCACCCAGTTTCGGTTCGTGAAGGGCCAATCTTGTCTCCTCAACCTGATTGACTTCTTTGAATCAGTCTCCAGAGCTGTGGATGAGGGTAAGGCAGTCCAAACAGCCTATCTGGACCTCGACAAGGCCTTCAACACCATACCCCACTCTGGAATCATAGATAAACTTACTAAGCTGGGCATAAATCCCTACGTCACTCGATAGGTTGCCAACTGGCTTACTGACAGAACCCAGACTGTAAAAGTAGCCGACTCAAAATCCATCTCCAGACAAGTGACAATTGGAGTACCTCAGGGTTCAGTCCTGGGACCGCTCTTGTTTGGAATCTACTTCTCTGAAGTACAAGCCAACACTAAGGGACTCTGGCTAACAAAGTTCACAGATGACTGCAAACTGGGAGCCATTATTGAATCCCCAAATGATGGGGATATTCCACAAAAGGTCCTTACAGAAACAGATGCTTGGTGCCATGGGATCAAGCTTAATGCCAAGAAATGTATAGTTATCCCCTTTGGGAAAAACCATGTACCTATGAATTACCACATAGGTAGCAGTACACTAAACACCGAAAGTGTGATAAGAGACTTAGGGACACAGGTGGACAGTGGTCTCACCTTTGATAACCACATTGCCACAATAGTCAGGAAATCCTTCTATGTGTAACACTTCATCACTAAGGGCTTTTTATCCAGAAAAAAGGGGGTCATTGTCCCATTGTACTCATCTCTCATTAGACCCATTATAGAGTACAACGCCCTGTTTGGTATGTACCTCATAAGACATCTGCAACATCTGGAAAGGCCGCAGAAATACCTCACTAAAAGAATCACTAAAAGAATCACAGGCCTAATGCAGATGCCCTATGCTGACCATCTAAAAATACTCCAGCTATATTTTGTGGCAAATCTTCTACTCAGAGGCGATCTCTGCTTAACATACAAGGCCATGTTAAACCCTGAGCTGTTAGATATGCTCCACTTAAAGAAATCCCAATCCCTCAGAGCCACACACTCCAGGGATCTAAACCTTGTCATCACAGTGAACAAAACATGCTGGAGGGATAGGTTCCTGACCCAGAGACTCCCCATACTCTGGAATAGACTGGCCATACATGTCAAGCAGAGTGCCTCTTTGGCTCTCTTCAAAAGGAACCTTGACGATTGGATGGGAGATAGGAAATTCTCCCCGGGAATCATGTCAGTCACCCTGCTAGACAGGCGTCCAGGGAAGTAAATATTGTTGCAAGAAATATCCAGGGAATTGTTATGGCTAGGCTTGCATAGGCCCTAGGGTCAATAGCCTAGTACCAACCTATGAGCCTATGTGACTAACTCACCCCATCAAACAATTAATATTTGATGTGGATATCCCAGTACTGACAAACAATTAATATGCGACACCTGTGCACTGACCCAGTAATCAAGGATCCTCAATCCTCACCACTAGCACCAGTGAGAGGTGTCCACATTGGGAGGATAACAAGTACACACACAGTAAAGTACAATTTCCCTTAAGAGCACACAGAGATCACAGTCAGTCTGGGGCTGGTTTCTCCCTTTCTCACCAAATCCCCAATATGACTCCCCACTGACACATCTATAGGATACAGATCTCAGCCGAATGATCAAGCCAAAACCTCCAGCACCGTCTCAGTCCAACCAGTGCTTCGTGTCCCTGCCCAAGTAACTCACACACACACACACACACACACACACACACACACACACACA
This sequence comes from Protopterus annectens, assembly GCF_019279795.1. Classification (NCBI taxonomy): domain Eukaryota; kingdom Metazoa; phylum Chordata; order Ceratodontiformes; family Protopteridae; genus Protopterus; species Protopterus annectens. Next base: position 497,125,754 of record NC_056747.1, on the reverse strand, counting down.
CACACACACACACACACACACACACACACACACACATACACTTTGAGATATGAATTATATACAAACACACAGACACTCCTGGGGAAGGTTGCCACAGATTCTCCAGCTATACCCCCTCCTGCCCACACTATAAGGTAGAAATCACTGCCACCAACCATTACTTATCAGCTACTATAAGGCCCTTTCCAAAGAGTGACCAGTTCTACCGTGTGCTATTACTGTTATCCAAATAGTAAGTGTAACCCAGGCCTAAGGCTATTCGAGTGGCTTATACAGTATCACCAAATACATGCAAGTACTCTGAGAGCATAAATTATCTCTACACAAAACAGCCACAGTTGAAAGATTTAAAATATTCAATAATAAATATTAAAAACACAAGGCAATACTCATTAATTCAACACAGTGCTAACACAGAGTTCAGAAATCACAGGAAATGCTTTAAAACTATATTGTAGGATAGTCTGACATAAATATAGAAAACAGCTAGACTAATCTGGCTATATTTGTATCTGTCTCTAAGAGAAACTATGATCTAAATTCTACTTAGAAGGCAAAGTGCTGGTGAGTTGTTTTCAGCTCTGAAGACAAATACAAAATGCTCAATCTTTCTCTCTGAGAAAGTCTTAAATTGATAGTACACATTACTGCTGAGTCATTTCAGATTACATCATTATTGACACTTCTACTTAAGTTTCCAAGGCTCACAGAACTTAAAATTTTAACATTTCTTTTTGTAATCTGCACCTGCCAGGAAGCCACTGCAATAAAAGCCACTTTACATGTAAAACCTAGTAATTATCTCTGTCTTAGAACAATAGAAAGAATTTCCTAACCAAGACATCCTGTCTCCTAGCTTGAAATCAAACAGTCATAAAATGCTTTACTCATCACCTTTCTTCCAGCAGGGTGCATGTGGTTACATTTTTGAAGCTCAAAACATAACACAGTTTTCTTACATTTGTTACACAAGTCTGTGGATCATATTAGTATTTACAATGGCATAGAATTATTTATAAAAGTCTATCTGGATGGGCTAGCAGCCCCTCAGTTTTTCACAACCCTCACACCTTCCCTCCTAAAATCATTGTCGACCAATTCCTTTGGATACTTTGCAGGAATAATAATTATGGTTGCATGGGTCTTGACAATATCCCTGGATGTCTGGTGGGAAGTGTTACCTCTATCTGCTGTTTAGCCTGTGTCCACTGATTACATCTTGTGGTATGGTGAAGAGCTGCTGTAGTGCTCTTGCATGCTGATGGCTCCTTTACTACCTGAATCTTACTGGTGATTGAAGAGTTCATTGGGGTTCCTGGGCAGAAATAAAAGGTCTGTAAAGGTCTTGCCAAGTCCAGAAATACTAATGGGCAAGGTCCAGGGAAGAGCAAAAAGTAAAAAAAAAAAATTACAGAGCAGGTACTGACTATGGTGAAATCATCTTGTTTCCATTTGATACACACCTAAGCTGTTGTGTATATATTGGTATCTTTATATCTACTAATGTAATGGTTTAATCTTGGGTTCATTGACTTTTAAACAGACTGGATTATACAAGTGCAAAGTGCTGCTGCTAATTTACTCAATGGTGCACATCTTTAGCAGTATATTACCCGCATACTGTTGAAACTAAGTTTGGAAATTACACTGGCTCCACCTCTGTTTTCGATTATTTTTAAAGGTGTGGTGTTTTTTAAGTAGTCAGTGCTACAACATTCATGTCTTTGTTTTCTATAGGAACTAATTGTACCCTGCTGTCCCCATGGGTGTGTGTGTGTTGAGCAACCATTGGCCTGCAAGTAGTTCCAAGGGCTGAGACATCCAAGTGTGTGATCATTTGTATTTCAGGCTCTGTACCTCTGGAATCTAGTACCTTGGTGGATTAGGCAATGTTCTTACTATAGAATGCTTAAAAGGCTTCCTTAATAGGTATATTTTTGATCTGGCTTCTGATGACACTCTCCAGAATATATTATTATTTTAGCCACTGTGCCTTTGTACAAATGTTTACTTTTATGTGTTTTAAATATTGTTGCAGTTTTATAAGAGTAGTTTGAGTTTTAAGCTAGCTAGCTGTAAGTGAAGTGAATGTAACTACTGGAAAAATCTGCTAGTTGCTACAGGAAAGGCAGACTGACAAAGCCTAGATTTTCTTCTTGTGCAAAAGACATATCAGTATACAGTGACTATATAAAACAGAGAACCTCACAAAACTGAACACAAAACAACAAATGCACATTACAAAGACCGCTATTACATTGAAGTGAAAAAAAACAGACATTGACTACTACTCTCCCACTAGGAAATCCCAATGTGACTAACCCTGACTGTAAAATGCTGACAAGGTACTATCTGCATATTGGTACTGTTAGGCAAATGGTTTCCAGTAATGTCATATATACAGTTGGATTAGACAGAGAGGTAGGTTGAGGGCCATAACTAGTACACATAAGTAACAGAAGGACTTCACTCCACTAGTCCACCTAACCTTAATTCTAACTCTAACCTCAACTCTACACATTACTTTACTAAAAATCCTTTCCTTCACAGTACTACTCAACAAAACAGAGACACAAACCAATGTTGAACCATAACATAGATTCTACCCCCTTCCCTAGCCCTTATTGTAAAACTAACCTGTGAACTCTCACACATATACAGTCAGTGCTGATAATACTGTTGTGTACATCTTCAAACCAGCACCTCTCCATTCAAACATTTATTCCCTTACATAGTCCTGTGCTTCTGTTCAGTTTTATATGTTAAGTCGAGCAACCTGCGCTTGCATAAATAAGCAATTGCCTGTATGTACAATCACTCTTTTTTACACCAACACCAACTAATTGACCAAATGCATAGTCAACCTGTTCAGTTACAGGTGTATAATATATATATGATTTTAAGAAAACTAAATCAGAAGCAATCAAAGACAGAAAGAGAGAGAGAGAGCGTATGCTCATTGCTAAACAGTGGCAGTTCCTGCCTGCAGTAAAGCCCTGAGATACACATGAATTCCTTTTCCCAAGCAGGCTGTACCGCAAATGCACCCAGCTAAGAAATTAAATTACACAGAAATAATATAATTACCATTTATGAAATCTAGAGGAGCAAAGTGCATATTTTCTTGAGGGCCTGTTATAACCTAATAATAAGCAATTAAGTGTCTCTATTTACAGTAAATAGTAAACACTCTTATTAAATCTTCATGAAATCTACTTGCTTTAAAGTTTGCTACCAGGAAAGCATAATGCTCGGTTAATACACAGTTATGCAATTACAGAGGACTCGTATAATTGTATATCAGTTCAGCATGCAACAGATATAAATCAAGTATTAATGTTTTTCTTTAAATTCATATCCAACACCAACAAGGACACCACTGAGCAGTTAATGCTAACCCTGCAAAAGCTTTATGCCAGTATTCATCGATGTGTCATCTTGAAATTCTGTAGTTTATATAAAAATTGATTGACATGAGAAAGTGAATGTTTCTGCTGATCACATTTTCAACTTTCATACTAGCAAGAGTTGATCACAGTGCAGTAGTACTTGAGAAACCTGCTGACTTGAGGTGTGTGGCACCCATTCCCCCAAGTAAAGGAGTGATGGAAATGAATAATGCAGCGCACAGGTGATATAATGGAGTTGAGTGCACTAGTTAGAATAACAAACTCCACCAAGTGGTTAAGGAGGGACAGATAACTGTTTAGGTTTCCAGCAGTAAGAATAACCATTAAATAGTTTAAATAGTGATTATGGAACAATAAATAATGTCTCTCAAAGAGGAACCATCAGTGTGGATATGATTGTAATATGCCAAACCATATATTTTGAAGTCTTAATAAAATGACAGCTTTCCTCAGTTTTATCTGACAACAGTGTGGAAGTGCCTTTTTATGTATGCCCATATTTAAGTTTGATGTATTTCACATCTTTTCATCATACCTGATAAAAAAAGCTTTTCTCTAAATATTTCACTACTGCTGCAGCTGGTTCACAATTATACTGAAGATTTATAGATAAAAAAAAAAATAAATAAAAAGATCCAAAAATACTTTCTAGCTCCTCAGGGACTATGCTTAGCCCTGTCAAGTGCATTTCCATTTTGATTTGTGTCATTCGACAATGGCAGCTGTTTGACGTATCTTTCACTTTTTGTTATCTAGCAACTCCTCTGCATGTCCATTTACTCAGGTCCCACTCCTCAACAGAAATGATGGTTTACTTTACACCATTTTATGCTGTTAGAACAACTTTATAACTCAAGCACATCAGATTTCCCAGTATGCATACACATTTGTAGTTTACCCATCATTTATTGGCTATGCTGCAGGTCCTAATTCTCTAACAACTCATCTCCCCATAATTCACTCTCACTCCTCATAAATATGGCATCATGACGTCCTCATGCATGTTTGAATGCATTCACTGCTTTTAATTATGCATCCTCTTCAGAGAAGCAGTGTCACTTATTTGCTACTCTTTCAATGAATTAATACTTCATTGTGTCTTCCCACAGTTGTCCATCTTGTATCTACATACATATCTGTTCTTGAAATAAGCAGACATGATCTATACAGAATAAGCTTCAGGGACAATGATGGGAATCCTTTTTCCAAGACCATGTTTCAGTACTCAGTCTATAAAGACATCATTTTTGGGCTTTTCGAGGAAGAACCCATCTTTGTCATATTTCTGGGATAGTAGAGATATACAGTGATGTGACAAAACTTAAGACCTATTGCCTTCTACACTGAATTCTCAAATGGAACCTTGCAGTTTCTACTAGAAGTTCATAGAATAAAAAGTAGAGTCCCAGCCTGTTTTTCTACCCACAGAAGCAAATCTTAGCCAGTTTGTCAACCCATTATGTTCTTGGATATCCTTTGAGAAACTTTACCACCAGTAGCACAGATACATGCAACAGGGCATTATCTCTCTTCTCTGTTTGGATGCTCTAAGCAGTCACAGTTCTCTGTGATCTGTCCTTGCCATATAATACCTAAACCACTTAATCATTTTCCTGTGCATTAATTCTCCAAGCGGTGTTCTTAACAGCTGAAAAAGCCAATCAGTAAAGCTTCATGAATTTCTCATAGTGCCATGTGTATTTTCTATATAAGTAGACTGAAAGATGAAAAATGCTTTTGGATCTTTAAAAATCTGAGCATGCTTATTTTGTTTGCCAGTTGTGCACGAATCGCCAACTCTTGTATATCACAAAGACTGCCATTTGGTATTACTGTGTGCACTGATTATATACAGGAAGTCAGAAAAGCTTATTAAACAGTGAAAGGAGACTCAAACTGATGTTTTTTCATGTGAGAAGCAAAAGTATTTTTCTGTAGTTATGTGTGAAAGAGAAAGAGACACTACGAAGTAACTTGTTCCATGCTTCTAAGTTCTATCTGTTCTTTTTCTCTGTGTGTTTTCTCATATGAAAACTGTATTATATTACATTTTGCACTATATTATGTTAATTTTAATATCGTTCCTTGACACTCTGCCAAATGTTCATCTCTTATAAATCACACATTCTGGTGGTCATCATTAAGTCCTCTTAAATATTCTGCATAAGTGCTGTCCCTCCTTGTGCTGTCCCTCCTTGTGCTGTCCCTCCTTGTGCTGTCTGTCCTTGTGCTGTCCCTCCTTGTGCTGTCCCTCCTTGTGCTGTCCCTCCTTGTGCTGTCTCTCCTTGTGCTGTCCGTCCTTGTGCTGTCCGTCCTTGTGCTGTCCCTCCTTGTGCTGTCCCTCCTTGTGCTGTCCGTCCTTGTGCTGTCTCTCCTTGTGCTGTCCCTCCTTGTGCTGTCCGTCCTTGTGCTGTCCCTCCTTGTGCTGTCCCTCCTTTTCCTTATCTGCATACTATGTGTTCTATTGTTATTTGTCTTTAAAGAATTTTAGTGTCCAGCTTACAAACGGTTTATATTATGACATCACATTCTTAGTGTCCTTTGAGACAGTAGCATGCCATATTATTCCTGTTGTTTGTTGGTTCCTGTATTTGTCACATTACAAAATCCTTGTTGTGTACCTTGCTTCAGTTACTTTTGTTAGTACCAAGTATTCATTGTGTTTATACTTCCTGTATTTATGACTTACCATTCCCTAACATTAAACTCTACATCATTTTTATCAAACTATTTAGCTTATCTGTACTGCTCTGAATATCCATTATGTAGATAATGGCTGGATTTCAGAAAAAATTAAAAAAAAAAAACATTTTCCTTATCTCGTTTGCTGTATACCATTTCTCTGAACTTCTGAATTATGAATCCTTTCTCAGGCATGTTATAGCTTGCAGGATTTTGAACGGTAGCAAAACGCTTGCTACAAATGTAACAATCAGCCTGCTATAGTTACATTACCATACAGAATGTGCTTCAACCCTGACTGTAAAATCATTATCAAAATTAATTTCTGAATACAAGTACTGCAATACCACACCAGCAGCAACTGTTAATTGCACTCTGTAAAACCTTGGACCCAGGACCGCCATCCCTTTCACCCCACCCTAGCTACACTTCTTGTCCTGGGATGCATACGCCCTCAACCCTTTCCCCTGCGAGAGTTGAACAGTTTCCACCTCATCAGTCCTCTTCCTGCACAGCCATCTCTTTGTCCAGGTTGCAAAACTAACCTTAATTATCTGGATTGTAGTCGGGGCTTTTTCCTTGTATACCAAGGAACCAACTCCGTATTTATTCATCCATTCATCCATTCACTTCAATGTATTACCATGACTGGCTGTAGTGCACATAGTTTTCATTATTCTTCCATGGACAGTCATTCCTGGCTATGTCCTAATAAAGATACAATTTTTTCAACTGTACATTCATCTACAAACATTAAAAGATGAAGCGTTCATGCTACCTGAATATTATTCCATACAGCAGTAAGGGTGTGCCTTTATCTATAACCTGAGCTTATAATATCTAGACCTGTTAGTGGACTTCAGCAGCTTATATGCGCATGTCCAGTACTGACATTTATAAAGAAATTATCACAAGTACATAACTATAAAATAGTATGACTATTCAGTTGTATCATTGTTGATATTTGCTTTTAGTCACATCTAGCAGTAACTTCATAAGGAAATTATTAAAATTATTATCAACAGTGTTTTCAGAGGTCTGTGTTCTTCAGTGTAATTTGTTGCTCTAAACATTTAAGATCTGATATAATTTTATTTGCATAATACCTGAAACAGAAACAGAAACACAGAACTTTTCCTGGCAGGGTGTCATTTTGTATGCATTTGCAGAAGATTTCAAACATGCTGGAGAGCTCTTATGTGAAAGACTCAAAAAGCCTTCCAAAGGAAATCATTCACTGTAGTGCACTCACTAATTCATTTGCTTTCTGTAGTCAGAAGACACAGTTCATCTGTCAGAGTGTTCACTCCATTAGTTGAAAAGTCTTAACAGTGCTTTCCAGTTTTAAAAGTTAAATGAAAAAGGAAGTTGCTCATGAACAGATTCAGATTTTTTTCAGTGCTATTTATTCACTCTTTTCAGATAGAAGTTGTCATTACTGTAAGTAACCAATAATTTATTTTAATGGAAGCACTTTACTGAGGTCTGAAAATGTAGAACAAACTGAAATGAAATAAACATCAGTACAGGGCCTCTAATTCACGCACTCATGCCCGTGGGTACTGCTGTCGATTTCAGGCTACTGTTCCTCCAAGTTGGGATAAACTTCATTTTTGAAAAGTGTATAGTTTTGTCCATTTTCTGTAAGTTAAAAGTGAAGAGGGATATGACTGAGCTCTCCGAATATCTGTCACAGGCAGGTATGAGCCTAGCATTGAGCAGCATTCTACTGTCTCTAAGAATAATGCCACAATACCAGCAGAAAATTACTGGCTTAGCTACTGGTGTGATTTCAAAGGGGTCCAATACTTGTCAGCCTGGGAGAACATGGTTGACAGACTATACTGCTTTGCCAGGGATGGTCTTCACCTGTCACCTCTAGGCTTTTGGATATTGACCAAAATATTATCCACCCATATAGCGCCTTTTTTAGGCACTGCCAAACAAACAAGCCTTCCAACATAACAAAAGTTACTCAGGACAAGCTATAAGTGTTACTGCTCAATGCTAGGAGTTTCAACAAGAAACTGCGCTCCCTGGATGATCTCCTCACCTTGGACAATCCTGACGTCTGTGCAGTTACTGAAAAAGCCACACCTTTCACACATTCTGACCACCCACTGAACATGAAAGAGCAAAAGGTGGAGGTGTTTCTATCTACATAAAGGATAAGCACATCTCAAGGCTGGTCAAACTGTGTGACACAGGACCCAGTGCCCCCATCCTGGTCTACCCTGGTGTGACATACTTGAGTTACTCCATGTCCAACTAACCATGGAAAAAATCCAATATCATATTCTTGCTAGCTACAGGTACCCCATCATGAACCAGGAAACCCATACATCATACCTGAAGTTACTAGAACCATTCAACATCCAGCCCAATACCATACTCATGGATAATTTTAACTAGCTCTACATTAATTGGGAGGAATACATGACCACTAACATGCAGGCCCAAAGATTTCTTGTCTTCATAAATTCAAATGCCCTGGAGCAGCTAGTCTGTACTCCCCCTAGGGGAACAAATGTCCTAACTTTGGCACTCAGAAATATGGGAAGAGTGGTGCTGCCCCCCCCCCCCCCACCCCCGTGAGATATCCTGACTGATATGATCAGATCACAAAGCAGTCTTCCTTGATATAAAGGTAAAAACTAACCTCCAAAACTTTAATAACTTCTCTAAGGTAAATTGCCCCTATCAAAGGATGGCATAGATAGATTCCAGGTGCCCCCCAAATCCAGAAACCACAGAAACCTATGCAGAGACATACACAAAAGCCCTGTATGATCATATAAAAAACTGCAGCAAAATAGCGTACCAGGCCAAAATTAACCCAGGTTAGACCCTAGTATTAATAGGATGTACAAAATAAATAAATAAAATCCTGTCAAGAGGTAAAAGGGATTGTGCACAACAGGGCAAAAAGTCATTAGTTTAAACAAGCAAATCAGGGAACTAGTTAAGTCTCTGAAAACAGACTTTGAAGTAAAAATAGCCTCCAAAGCTAAGGATAACCATAGGGCATTTTTCAGTTATGGCTGCAGTCTTAAGGGCAATACCCAACAATGTGCAGACTTAGTTGTAGATGGCATTACCTATACTCAGCCAGAAGATATAGCAAATCTTTTTGTACAAAAAGGATACAAAAGATACAAAAGTACAAAAAAAACAAAACATTTTTGTACTGTCTCTTGCCATTACTACTGTTGAAATTGATGTCCTATTGAAATATTGTGAGTTTTATCTTTGTATTAGAAACTGCTTTTTTCTTTTTGGATTGCCTTGTATATGTAATTGGAGCTTTTCTCCTCTGGTCTCCATTAAAAATGGGCCTTTGGCTCAGATGGACCAAACCAGTTTACAAATGACAATAAATAAATAAAACAAATCTGCTGGCCAACAAATTCAGCTCAAATTTCACCTCCCATCCACCCAGTTCTCCACCAAGAAATACCTTCCACAACTCCACTGCCAATTATTACCAAAGAAAAAGTTACCACTATGCTCTCTAAAGCTAAAAGCCATTCAGAAGGGTCTAGATCAGACAAATGATTGGTGCCAGAACCATGGCCTAAAACTAAATGCAAAAACTGCAGCATCATATCCTTTGGGAACTTAAATACCACTGCAAATTACATAGCACACCCATAGAGTAGAATCAGAGGTGAGGGATCTAAGTACACAAATAGATAGTAGCTTGAACTTTGATTGTCGTGTGTCCACAGTGGTGAGGAAGTCCTTCTATGTGACACAACTTATAAGTAAAGGTGTGGCATCCAGATCCAAGGAAATTATAGTCCCACTGTACTCATCCCTCATTGCATCAATAATCTAGTACAATGCACCATTTGGTATGTACTTAACAAGGCAGCTGGAGTGACCTCACAGTGTCCTCACAAAGAAAATACAGGTTGTAAACAACATGTCTTATGCAGACAGACTAAAGGCCCACTGCCTTTATTCTGTCTGCTACCAGCTATTCAGGGGTGATCTATGCATGACCTACAAAGCACTCACAAATCCAGCCCTGATGGAGTTGCTACACATCCAGAAGTCAAAAAGTGTGATGGATCTAAACATAGTCTGTGACTGTAATAAAAGTTGCTGGAAGGACAGATATGTATCTTAGAAATTGCCCTTTCTTTGGAACAGGCTTCCTATTCACATTAAGCAAATCCCTTCCATGGCTCTTTCCAAAAGCAATTTGGATCAATGGATGGGAAATCGCAAATTCACACCTGGGGTAGTGTCTGTGTCCCTTATGGACAGTGGCAGTCTATAATATACTCAGTGCATAGGCACAAAGCCATGCCAATTTCCAGCC